>NC_088882.1:22973287-23003287 GCF_032884065.1 Artemia franciscana | reverse complement strand
GTAAGGAGCGACATTAAAACTTAAAACGAACAGAAATTACTCCGTATATGAAATGGGTTGTCCCCTCCGCAATCCCTCGCTCTTTACACTAAAGTTGGACTCTTTGCCACAATTCTACTTTTTAAAACAATTAAAAGCTTTAGCGTAAAAAGCGAGGGATTGCGGAGGGGACCACCCATTTCATATACGGAGTAATTTCTGTTCGTTTTAAGTTTTAATGTCTTTCATTACTTTCAGTTAGAAAAACTAGTTTTTTTTTTATGTAATTTCTGAAAGTTTTTGAAGTAATGCATGTTTGATTTTGGCTCTCCACACATAAATTATTAAAATGAAATTTACATTTTAATTCCTTTTTTGGCTAAATGGCTTTCTCTTAGTTCTGATCAGACCATTTTGAGAAATAAGAGATGGGGAAGGAGGTCTTGTTGCTATGCAATTTTTCGGTTACTCAAAAAGGCAACTATAATTCTTTTATTAGTAAAAAATATACGTAACTTAAGAATTAACTTACGTAACAAACTTTTATATTCTAAAATTTTTATTATGTATATGAGGAGGTTTTTACCCTCGTTAATACCTCGCTCTTTACACTAAATCGTAAGTTTTGTGCCGATTCTTTAAGAATGACCCCTGAATCAGAAAGGCCGTAGAATAAACAGTTGAAATTACTAAAAATACTATAGCATAAAGAGCGAGGTATTTATCTCCTCCTGAATACCTCACTCTTTATGCTTAAGTATTTTTAGAACCCCTCATATGCGTAATAATCTCTGGTCGTTTTAAGTTTCAATGCTACTCCTTGCTTTCAATGCAAAAAACTTTTCCATGTTTATTTTTTCATTGTTTTTTTATAGTAATTTTAGAAAATCCTGCGCCCTTTTCATTGAATTTCTGTTCCCCCATGACATATTTCTCCAGGGAAAGATCCTCCCACATAGCCCCCTCTCCTCAACCCCACCCCCAAAACCAAAAAATCCCCTGAAAACGACTGTACACTTCCCAATAACCATTATTATATGTAAACACAGGTCGAAGTTTGTAACTTGCAGCCCCTCCCCCAGGGACTGTGGGGGAGTAAGTCATTCCCAAAGACATAGTTGTTATAGTTTTTGACTATGCGGAACAAAATGGCTATCTCAAAATTTTGATCTGTTGACTTTGGAGAAAAAATTAGCGTGGGAGGGGGCCTAGGTGCCCTCCAATTTTTTGGTCACTTAAAAAGGGCACTAGAACTTTTTATTTCCGTTAGAATGAGCCCTCTTGCAACATTCTAGGATCACTTGGTCGACACGATGACCCCTGGGGAAAAGAAAAAAAAAACAAACAAACAAATAAAAACGCACCCGTGATTTGTCTTCTGGCAAAAAATACGAAATGCCACATTTTTGTAGATAGGAGTTTGAAAGTTTTGCTATAGGGTTTTCTGATACGCCAAATGCGATGGTGTGACTTTCGTTAAGATTGTGTGACTTTTAGGGGGTGTTTTCTCTATTTTTAAAATAAGACAAATTTTCTCAGGCTCGTAACTTTTGATGACAAAGACCAAATTTGATGAAACTTATATATTTAAAATTAGCATGAAAATCCGATTTTTTTATGTATATTTTAGCATCAAAATTCTATTATTTAGAGTTTCGTTTACTATTGAGCCGGGTCGCTCCTTACTACAGTTCGTTACCACGAACTGTTTGAAAGAAAATTATTCGTTATTTCGGGGCTTCTGACATTATTACTCCTTTGCGGAAGTTAGGCTCAAAATTCGAAAAGGATTATATTTTTTCTCTGGGCCCCTTCCACCTCTTAGTTCGTTTATTTTCCCGTTAGTTTTGACCTGTTTTCGCTTTATAGTTGTGTTATCTCTTAGCAGTTCTTTCGTTAGTTGAGTTATGGTTGTGGTATATATGTTTTATTTTTCGTATAGTTGTGTTATTTTCAAATTATACTCCATAATAGAGAGGCTCCGAACACCCAGCATTGTATATTAAGCTCTGAATTTGACGTTTTTTTCTAACATGACCAGATTCGTTCTGCGCCCTGCGCCCTTTTCATTGAATTTTTCTTCCCCCATGACATATTTCTCCAAGGAAATATCCTCCCACACAGTCCCCTCCCCTCAACCCTACCCCCAAAATCAAAAAAATCCCCCTGAAAACGTCTGTACACTTCCCAATAACCATTATTATATGTAAACACTGGTCGAAGTTTGTAACTTGCAGCCCCTCCCCCAGGGACTGTGGGAGAGTAAGTCATCCCCAAAGACTAGTTATCATGGTTTTCGACTATGTTGAATAAAATGGCTATCTCAAAATTTTGATCCGTTGACTCTGGGGAAAAAATGAGCGTGGGAGGGGGCCTAGATGCCCTCTAATTTTTTTGGTCACTTAAAAAGGGCACTAGAACTTTTTATTTCCGTTAGAATGAGCCCTCTTGCGACATTCTAGGACCACTCGGTCAAAACGATGACCCCTGGGGAAAAGAAAAAAAAAACAAACAAACAAATAAACACGCATCCGTGATTTGTCTTCTGGCAAAAAATACAATTGTAGATAGGAGCTTGAAACTTCTACAGTAGGGTTCTCTAATACGCTGAATCTGATGGTGTCATTTTCGTTAAGATCCTACGACTTTTAGGGGGTGTTTCCCCCTCTTTTCCTAAATAAGGCAAATTTTCTCAGGCTCGTAACTTTTGATGGGTAAGACTAAACTTGATGAAACTTATATATTTTATATCACCATTAAAATGCAATTCTTTTGATGTAGCTATTGATATCAAAATTCAATTTTTTAGAGTTTTGATTACTATTGAGCCGGATCGCTCCTTACTACAGTTCGTTACCACGAACTGTTTGATATACATATGCTAATATTTGTTCCTTAAAGTGTTAGCAATTTTTTATGTATTAAAGTCATAAGAGTGAAAACATTTCAAATATACTTTCTGTTCAGAAAAGTACAAATGATGTTATTCTTCAAAGAGGGTGCAAATTTGTATTTGCACTTACAGAGTCACATAGTTTACAAGAAATAATGTTAACAAAACATCTCGAATAACATTAAAATTGGTTTTTATCTTATATTTATAATATAAGTAGATCCTCTTCATTTTTGATAACATAATCAAGCAGTTCATGGTTACGAACTGTAGTAAGGAGTGAACTGGCTCAATAGTAACCGAAACTCTAAAAAATGGTGTTTTAATACCAATAGTTACATCAAAAGAATTAAATTTTAATGATGATATTAAATATACAAGTTTTGTCAAGTTTAGTTATACCCATCAAAAGTTACAACCGGAGAAAATTTCCCATAATTTAGAAAATAGGGGGACATACCTCATAATAGCCACATCTTAACAAAAATTATATCATCAGATTCCGAGTGTCAGAAATTTCTATTGTAGGAGTTTCAAGCTCATATCTACAAAAATGAGGAATTCTGTATTTTGTGCCAGAAGCCAGATCACGGATGCGTGTTTATTTGTTATTAAATAAAAAAAAACTAGTTTCTTTTAACTGAAAGTAAGGAGTGACATTAAAACTTAAAACGAACAGAAATTATTCCGTGCATGAAAGGGGCTTTTCCCTTCTCAACGCACCGCTCTTTCTTCTAAAGTTTGTCTTTTTCTCTCAATTCTACTTTATTAAACAGTAAAAACTTTAGCGTAAAGAGCGGGGCGTTGAAAAGGGAACGGCCCCTTACATACACGGAATAATTTCTGTTCGTTTTAAGTTTTAATGTCACTCCTTACTTTCAGTTAAAAAAACTAGTTTTTTTTTATTTCTGAACATTTTTGAAGTAATGCATGTTTGATTTTGGCTCTCCGCACGTAAATTATTAAAATGAAATTTTCATATTAATTCTTTTTTTTGGCTAAATGGCTTTTTTTTTGTTTTGATCAGATGATTTTGAGACAAAAGGGGTGGGAGAGGAGGCCTAGTTGCCCTTCAATTTTTCGGTTACTTAAAAAGGTAACAAGAACTTTAAATTTTTAACGAATGTTTTTATTAGTAAAAATATACGTAACTTAAGAATTAACTTACGTAACGAACTTCTATATTCTTATATTTTTATTATGTATATAAGGGGGTTCATCCCTCTTTAATACCTCGCTCTTTACACTAAAGCTTAAATTTTGTCCCAATTCTTTAAGAATGACCCCTTAATCAGAAAGGCCGTAGAATAAATAGTTGAAATTACTAAAAATACTTTAGCATATAGAGAAGGGTATTTAGGAATAGAAGAACCCCTCATATGCGTCATAATCTCTGTTCGTTTTAAGTTTTAATGCTGCTCCTTACTTTCAGTTAAAAAAAAACTTTTAAAGTTTATTTTTTCATTTTTCTTATAATAATGCTAGAAAATCCTGCACCCCCTTCATGGAATTTCTCTTCCCCGGTGACATATTCCTCCAAGGAAAGATTTTCCCAGATAGCCTCCTCCCCTCAACCCCCCCCCCCCCCAAAAAAAAAAAAACTAAAAAATTCCCCCGAAGACATCTGTACACTTCCAAATTTCCATTACTGTAAGTAAAAACAGTCAAAGTTTGTAACTTGCAGCCCCCCCCCCGGGGACTGTGGGGGAGTAAGTCATCCCCAAAGACATAGTTATTATAGTTTTCGACTATGTTGAACAAAATGGCTATCTAAGAATTTTGTTTTTCCCATCCGTTGACTTTGGGAAAAAATGAGCGTGGGAGGGGGCCTAGATGCCCTCCAATTTTTTTGGTCACTTAAAAAAGGCACTAGAAATTTTCATTTCCGTCAGAATGAGCCCTCTCGCGACATTCTAGGACTACTTGGTCGATAAGATGATCCCTGGGGAAAAAAAAACAAATAAACACGCACCCGTGATCGGTCTTCTGGCAAAAAATATGAGATTCCACATTTTTATAGATAGGAGCTTCAAACTTTTGCAGTAGGGTTCTCTGATACATTGAATACGATGATGTGATTTTCGTAAAAATGCTATGACTTTTAGAGAGTGATTCCCCCTATTTTCCAAAATAAGGCAAATTTTCTCAGGCTCGTAACTTTTGATGACAAAGACTAAATTTGATGAAATTTTTATATTTAAAATCAGCATAAAAATATGATCTGTTTGATGTACCTTTTAGTATCAAAATTCCATATTTTAAAGTTTCGTTTACTATTGAGCCGGGTCGCTCCTTACTACAATTCGTTACCACGAACTGTTTGATTTTGTTTTTTGCTTTTTTCCCCAGGGGTGATTGTATCGACCCAGTGGTCCTAGAATGTTGTGAGACGGCATATTCAAACGGAAATTAAAAGTTCTAGTCCCCTTTTTAAGCGACCGAAAACATTGGAAGCTATCTAGACCCTAGCCCCTCTATAGGGGGACTTAATCACCCACAGTCCCCGGGAGAGGGACTGCAAGTTGCATGGAAAATTTTTACAAGGAGGAAGAGAATTTTCTTGGTAGGACAGCCGGATAAGTAGTACTATTTATCACTTGTCTTAATATAGTATTTGTTATTTCAAAATGTATGACTAATTTTCAAATGGGGAGTTCATATGGGGTGGTTTTTTACTCGGATAATTTTATTCAAGAAGGATAAAGAGATTCCTGGAATTATATCAGAAACTATAAGAAATAAAATAAAACCTATATGAAATTAAAGAGAATTTTTTAGAGGGAATTGTAAAGGGGAAATTTTCTGTGAAGATGAAATGGTTCGGAGAAAACCTTAAGAGGATAAGAGTAATTTGAGCTAGGGTGAACTTTTTGTTTACCCTATGAACATTCAAACGGAATGAATTCTCAGAGAGAAGGGGGGAGAATTTTCACAAATAAACAAGAGTCAAAAGATCTAATAACCATGTATTTGAGGATTCCCTAACCCCCCACAGTCCACTCGGAGAAGGCATTGCCAGTTTGGACCTTAAAGATCTAGTGCCGTCAAAGTTATTTTAATTACTTTATTAGCACATTATTCAGAAGGGGGAGGTTTCTTGAGGGAAACTAGATTTGAGAACTTTAAATGGAGGAATTATCTAATGGGTAAAGGAATTTTGTTCGGCTGAAAAGCCAGATAAGTAGTTCTGTTTGTCAATTTTCTCAATATCTTATTGTTTTTGGAGCTACATGAGTGATTTTGAAGGGGGAGTTTTTATGGGGGGTTGATTGCTACAAAAAATCTATTGCACTATACGAATACGTAGCGATATTTTATATTTCTTAAATTTTATTGCGTATATTAGGGGGCTCTCCCCCCTCGTAAGTACCTTTCCTTCTACATAAAAGCTTGAATTTAGTCCCAATTCCTTAAGAATTACCCTGACCCCAGAAATGGGTAGAAACAATACATGGCAGCACTTTTAGACCTGTGGAAAAATGCCACTTTTTTGCTTCTGTCAATTTTTCTATTTATCACTCAAAGAAGATATATTGGCTGCTTTCCACTCGAAAGCAGAAACAAGGTTTGATGAAACGAAAGCTTCGCTGCACAACTTCAGATACTCCTCTCTGACATAGGCTATATAACTCCACTTTACTTCGCACACCATAGTCTCTGTCTCGTGGACGAGCAAAAACCATCCTTTTTGGCCCCAGGCAAGAGTTCTACGGAGCTTTCCAAAATGTAATGCCATAGTCATCAATCCGGCCTAAGGTCCACACTTTCCGTAAAAACAACACAGGTTAGACCCTCACCAGTTTTCAGGAATAAGCCGAGATCGGCAGCTTAGGAAAAAAAAAAACGGGACAAAACCAAAGTGTTGCTCTCGCAACACAATTAGATCATCAGATTCCGAGTTTCAGAAAACACTATTGTAGAAGTTTCAAGCTCCTATATATCAAAATGGGGAATTTTGTATCAAACAGTTCGTGGTAAAGAACTGTAGTAAGGAGCGACCCGGCTCAATAGTAACCAAAACTCTAAAAAATGGAATTTTGATACCAATAGCTACATCAAAAGAATCGCATTTTAATGCTGGTTTTAAATATATAAGTTTCATCAAGTTTAGTCTTACCCATCAAAAGTTACGATCCCGAGAAAATTTGCGTTATTTTAGAAAATAGGGGGAAACGCCCCCTAAAAGTCATAGAATCTTAACGAAAATCACACCATCAGATTCAGCGTATCAGAGACCCCTAATGTAGAAGTTTCGAGCTCCTATCTACAAAAATGTGGAATTTTGCATTTTTTGCCAGAAGGCAGATCACGGATGCGTGTTTATTTGTTTATTTGTTTTTTTTTTTTTTCCCCAGGGGTGATCGTATCGACCCAGTTGTCCTAGAATGTTGCAAGAGGGCTCATTCTAACGGAAATGAAAAGTTCTAGTGCCCTTTCTAAGTGACCAAAAAAATTGGAGGGCACCTAGGCCCCCTCCCACGCTAATTATTTTCCCAAAGTCAACGGATTAAAATTCTGAGATAGCCATTTTATTCAGCGTAGTCAAAAAACCTTATAACTATGTCTTTCGGGACGACTTACTCCCCCACAGTCCCCGTGGGAGGGGCAACAAGTTACAAACTTTGACCTGTGCTTACATATAGTAATGGTTATTGGGAAGTATACAGGCGTTTTCAGGAGGATTTTCTTGGTTTGGGGGAGGGGTTGAGAAGAGGGGGATATGCTGAGGGAACTTTCCTTCGAGAATTTGTAATGAGAGAAGAAAATTTCTATGAAGGGAGAGCAGGATTTACTGGCATTATTTAAAAAAAAAAAAACAATTAAAAAATAAAAGGGAAAAAGCTTTTTCAGCTGGAAGTAAGGAACAGCAATAAAACTTAAAACAAACAGAAATTATTACCCATATGGGGGGCTCACCTCCTTCTAATACCTCGCTCTTTACGCTAAAGTATTTTCAGTAATTTCAACTACTTATTCTACGGCTTTTGTGATTCAGGGGGTCATTCTTAATGAATTGGGATAAAATTTAAGCTTTAGTGTAAAGAACGAGGTACTGACGATGGGGCGAATCCCCTCATATATGTAATAAAAACATGAGAATACAACAGTTCATTACGTAAGCTAATTAATAAGTTACGTAAATCTTTTACCAATAAAAAGATTGGTAAAAAATTAAAAGTTCTAGTTGCCTTTTTAATTAACCAAAAAATCGGGGGGCAACTAGCCTTCGTCCCCCGCTCTTTTTTTCTCAAAATCATTCAATCAAAATTATGAGAAAGCCATTGAGCAAAAAAAAAAAAATATGCAAATTTCGTTTTGATTATTCCTCTGCGGAGAGCCAAAATCAAAACATGCATTGATTCAAAAACGTTCAGAAATTAAATAAAAAAAAACAAGTTTTTTTAACTGAAAGTAAGGAGCGACATTAAAACTTAAAACGCACAGAAATTACTTCGTATATGAAAGAGGCTGCTTCCTCATCAACGCCCCGCTCTTTACGCTAAAGTTTTTTACTGTTTTAAAAAGAAGAATTGAGAGAAAGAGTCAAACTTTAGCGTAAAGAGCGGGGCGTTGATGAGGAAGCAGCCTCTTTCATATACGAAGTAATTTCTGTGCGTTTTAAGTTTTAATGTCGCTCCTTACTTTCAGTTAAAAAAACTTGTTTTTTTAATTTAATTTTGTGCCAGAAGCCAGATCACGGATGCGTGTTTATTTGTTATTTCGTTTTTTCTCTTTTTTCCCCAGGGGTGATTGTATCGACCCAATGGTTCTAGAATGTTGCAAGACGGCTCATTCTAACGGAATATAAAAGTCCTAGTTCCCTTTTTAAGTGACTGAAAACATTGGAGGGCATCTAGGCCCTGTCCTACACTCACCTTTTCCCAAAGTCACCATATCAAAATTTTGAGATAGACATTTTGTTCAGCATAGTAAGAAAACCTAATAACTATGTCTTTGGGACGACTTAATTCCTCACAGTCCCCAGGGGAGGGGCTGCAAGTTAAAAACTTTGACCATTGTTTACATATTTTAATGGTTATTAGGAAGTGCAGAGACGTTTTCAGGGGGACTTTTTTGTGGTGGGGAGGGGGCGATGGGAAGAGGTTACGTTGGAGGATTTTTACTTCGAAGAATTTATCATGGGGGAAGAGAATTTCCATGACGGAGGCGCGGGATTTTCTAGCATTATTAAACAAAAAAATGAGAATATAAATAAAAGAAAAGTTTTTTCAACTGGAAGCATGGATCAGCATTAAAACTTAAAACGAAAAGAAATTATTACGCATATAAGTGGGTTCGTCTCTTTCAAAATACCTCGCTCTTTACTCTGAAGTTTTTTTAGTAATTTCAAGTATTTACTAAATGGCTTTCGTGATTCTGGGGTCATTCTTAGAGAATTGGGACTAAATTCAAGCTTTTGTGTACAGACCAAGGTACTGACGAGGGGAGAACCCCCTAATATTTGTAATAAAACTATAAAAATGTAGAAGTTTGCTACGTATTTGTATAGTACAATAAATATCTCCTAGCAATCAACCCCCATAAAAAATCCCCCCTTGAAAATCAGTCATGTAGTTCCAAAAACAATAATATATTGAGAAAATTGACAAACAGAACTACTTATTCAGCTTTCCAGCCAAACAAAATTCCTTTCCCCATGCTTATGCTTATTTTAAATACATAAGTTTCATCAAGTTTAGTCATACCCATAAAAAGTTACGAGCCTAAGAAAATTTGCCTTATTTTAGCAAATAGGGAGAAAAACCCCCTAAAAGTAACTGAATCTTAACAAAAATCACACCTTTAGATTCAGTGAATCAGAAAATCCTACTGTAGAAGTTTCAAGCTCCTATCGGAAATAATGTAGAATTTTGTATTTTTTGCCAGAAGACAGATCACGGATGCGTGTTTATGTTCTTTTGTTTTTGTTTCTTTTCCAGGGGTGATCATTTCGACCCAGTAGTCTGACAATGTCGTGAGAAAGGTCATTCTAATGGGAATCAAAAGTTCTAGTGCCATTTTTAAAAGACCGAAATCATTAGAGCCTAGGCCCCCTTCTTCGCTAATTTTTTCCAAAAGTCACTGGATCAGAATTCTGAGATAGCCATTTTGTTAAACATAGTCAAAAAACCTAATAATTATGTCTTTCTAGACGACTTAATCCCCCACAGTCCCCGGGGGAGGGGCTGCAAGTTACAACCTTTGACCATTGTTTACATATAGTAAGGGTTATTGGAAAGTGTACAGACGTTTTCAGGGGGACTTTTTTGTGTTGAGTGTTGTATGTGTGTCGGAGGAGGGGGTTGCCTGGGAGGATCATTCCTTAGAGGAATTTATCATAAGGGAAGAGAATTTCTAGCATTTTTAAAAAAGAAGAGAAAATAAATAAAAAAAATTTCAGCTGGAAATAAGGAACCGCATTAAAACCTAAAAAGAACAGAAATTATTATGTATATAACGGTGTTCGTCTCCTCCACAATACCATGATCTTTAAGCTAAAGTTTCTTATTGTTTTAAAAAGTAGAGTTGTTAGAAAAAGTCAAACGTTAGTGCAAAGAGCTAGGCGTTGAGGAGGGGACTACTTCTTTTATATGTGGAATAATTTTCGTTCGTCTTAAGCTTTAAAGTTGTTCCTTACATGCAATTAACAAAACTTGTTTTTATTGTATTTGAATCAAGAATGAGCAGTTATAAAGTCAAATAATCTTTCAGGCGTAAAACTACCACAAGTCATCATAATAAACAAATAATACCAAAAATAAACAGATATTACAATAAAGAATCGAGTAAAACTCAAAACTAGCAGAAACTCAAAACTAGCAGAAACTAACAAGGTTAGGTTCTTCAACCCTCATGCCTTCTTAACAATGGACATATTTTGCACTTACCACAATTCCTTCTCAAGACCAGTATTTAATTTGCATTTTAGTGACAAAAAAAAATTGTTTTTGCTTTCTCATGATTTTGTTCCAGAATCTCCCCATAAAAAACATTCCATCAATGAAATGGGAAAAATAACATGGGAGATAATTTTGTAAGCCCCCTGCATCACTTTCCCGAAGATAGCAAACCAAACTCAGCCATATTTAAGCACGAAGACCCAAAACAAGCCTCCTATTACCTAGAGATGATCAGCTTTGATGCTTCAAAAAATAAATTCAAAAGCAAATACTTCAAAAACAAATAAAAAAAAAAAAAATGGTATCTGAGCTGTGGAACAACTACTTAAAAACTCTATATATCACTTTATTAAGACTTATTAAGACTACCACTTTATTTAAATGCACTAATCTCTTTCTCTCCCTTTTAGACCCTACTCTCTAGCTCTCTGCCTCTTTTCTTTTTGTCCCTTCTTTGTCTCTTTGCCATTTCTATATTTTTCTATACTTTTGAATAACCTTATATTTGCGTGTTTCAATACCTTTTTCGTTAAGAAAAAAAAAAAAAACAATATTTGGTCGTACGTGGATATAAAAGTGATATATAGAGTTCTTAAATAGTTGTTCTACAGCTTAGATGCCAGTTTTATATAATCTATATTTTTGAATATTAAAGTGATATCTTGAGTTTTTACCTATTAGTTGTATTATTAGAAACCAGTTCATATAAATAATACGCTTTCTATAATAGTTTTCACTTTAAGGGTTCTAAAACATGATTTAAAAGAATGTAACTTCCTAAGAAAAAGTATTAACCTTCCATCTCTTAATCTATTATTGGGGTATCAATTTTAACTTTTTCAAAATAATATCGTAAAATCCATCAGGATTAAAAAAAATGAGTAGAAATTACTCCTGCCCAAGCATGCTCAGAATGACTTTTTGCTATAAAAATCATCTTTCATCCATCCCAATTATCCAACTTTAGAAGTCCTGTATCACACCCTTAGCTGAATAAGAATATCCTCTATATGCTGAATTCCCTAAAACACTCTTAGTACAACTCCAGAAGATCAGAATAGGGCAAACAGGATGAGCTTTGCCTCTACACATGACACTCTCTACCCTATAAATGAAAGGTTTGTTGTAGCGTCGAGGACTTTTTTCTAAGACTACATTATTTCTTCTCCCTCAAACGAGCTTTCTCACATTTTTCTCCCTTTATCCAATCATGGCAGACCCTAAGGTAAAGAGATCGATCCGATTATCTAAAGAAGGAATTGCAAGAACTCAGAAGTTGAGGAAGAGCTGCATTCGGCGTTGCACTTCTATCTGGAACAATTTTTATGGGGACGTTTTTCCAAAATATTCTTCTTGTGACTACATCAGAATAATTTAGAATAGACATTTAAAACCTCAGGGTTTCAAAACCAGGGAATCGAATAATGGTATTTAAATACCTTTAAGTACCTGAAGCCGTGAATATAGGCATAAAATATGTACTTTCTTCATAAAAGTGAAAATTATGTTCTTGTCTTCAAAGGGAGTTTAAATTTGCATTTTCACTTAAAGAGTCACTAAATTTATTAAAAATATTTTATTAGGTAATTAATTAGAGTCTGTTAATTTTGTTTTAATATTATATATAAGAATAAATCTTTGAGCGTCAAGTATAATGGCTTTTGGTTCACTGTGCAGGTGGGGCAGGGGATGGACTAATCCTCAAGAAGTTCACATTTACTCCATTGTTTTTAAATTTTCTTTGATTTTACGATATTTTTTTGAAAAAGAAAGGTACCCCATAAATAGATCATAAGCTGAAAAGTTAATAATTTTATTGGATTTTACATTGGTTTAAATCATTTCTTAGAACCTAACTAGTAAAAACTGATATAGAAAGCTTAATATAATATATAAAACTGGTTTCTAAATAATACTAAAAAGAGGCAAAAACTCAAAATTTCACTATCATATCCAAAATATATATTTTACAAAACTGGTTTCTAAACTATAGAACAACTAATTAAAAACTCTAGCTATCACTGTTATATCCACGTACGACAAAACACTGTTTTTTTAACTAAGGACACAAAAGTATTGAAAGTCGTTTTTTCATAAGTAACGAAAAATACAGATTTAGCATGGAAACAAAAAAAATTAAGAAGAGAAAAAATAGGGTTGGGTTCTAAAAAAGAGAAAAAGTGATTAGTACTTTTAAATAAAGCGTAATTTTATTGTTTTTATTGTTTTAAATAAAGCGTAATGAATTTTATTCTTTTCAGGCAATAGATTAAAACAACTATTTGTAAATTATTAAGAAAAAAAATACAATAGGAAAAAAAATTCAACTAAAATAATTGGCAAATCCAAGAAAGATCGATAGAGAAATTAATCCCCAAACGACAAATCTTGTTGATTTTCCTTTCAGGTTCATATTTTATTTTTGAAAATTTAACTTGGGTGCTCTCGTAGCACTTTTCATCGGGTTATTTGTTTTTGAAGCATTTGTTTTTGAATTAGTTTTTTGAAGCATTAAAGCTGTTCATCCTTGTATCAGACCGCTATTCAGTTTATAAAGATGTATCCCTGGGGAATGGGAGGCTTTTTTAGGATCTTCATGCTTAAAGATGGCTGAGTTTGGTGTGCTATCTTCGGGAAAGGGATATAGGGGGCTTACAAAATTATCTCCCATGTAATTTTTCCCATTTCATTGGCGGAATATTTTTTCAGGGAGACTCTGGAAAAAAACCATAGGAAAGCAAAAGCATAAAAAGCAAAAACAAAATGTTTTCACTAAAGTGTAAATTATATACTGGTCTTGAGAAGGAATTGGGGTAAGTGCAAATTAAATCTATTGTTAAGAAGGCATGAGGGTTGAAGAACCTAACCTTGTTAGTTTCTGCTAGTTTTGAGTTTCTGCTAGTTTTGACTTTAACTCGATTATTTATTGTAATATCCGTTTGTTTTAGGTATTATTTGTTTATTATGATGACTTGTGGTAGTTTTACACCTGACATATTATTTGACTTTATTTCTGCTCAATCTTGATTCAAATAAAAAAACAAGTTTTTTTTAATTGCATGTAAGGAGCGACTTTAGAGCTTAAAACGAACAAAAACTATTCCGCATTTGAAAGGGGTAGTCCCCTCCTCAACCCCTGACTCTTTGCGCTAACGCTTGACTCTTTCTAGCAACTCTACTTTTTAAAACAATAAGAAACTTTCGCTTAAAGAGCTGGGTATTAAAGGGGGAGACGAACACCATTATATACGTAATAATCTCTGTTCTTTTTAGGTTTTAATGTGGTTTCTTTCTTCCAGCTAATTTTTTTTTATTTATTTTCTATTTTTTTAATAATGCTAAAAATTCTCTTCCCTCATGATAAATTCCTCCATGGAAGGATCCTCCTAGGTAACCCTCTCCTCCGATAAACATACAACCCTCAACACAAAAAGGTATCCCTGAAAACGTCTATACACTTCCCAATAACCCTTACTATATTTAAACAATGGTCAAAGGTTGTAACTTGCGGCCCCTCCCCCGGGGACTGTGGGGGATTAAGTCGTCTAGACAGAGATAATTATTTGGTTTTTTGACTATGTTGAATAAAATGGCTATCTCAGAATTTTGATCTAGTGAATTTGGAAAAAAAATGGGTGGGAGGGGGCCTAGGCTCCAATGTTTTTGGGCTTTTAAAAAGGGCACTAGAACTTTTAATTTCCGTTAGAATGACCCCTCTCACGAAATTTTTGGACCACTTGGTCGATATGATCACCCCTGGAAAAAAAAATAAACAAATAAACACGCATCCGTGATCTGTCTTCTGGCAAAAAATACAAAATTCCACATTTTTGCAGATAGAAGCTTAAACTTCTACAGTAAGATTTTCTGATTCGCTGAATCTAAAGATGTGATTTTCGTTAAGATTCAGTGACTTTTAGGGGGTGTTTATTCCTATTTGCTAAAATAAGGCAAATATTCTTAGGCGCCAAACTTTTTATGGGTAAGACTAAACTTGATGAAACTTATGTATTTAAAATACGCATAAAAATACAATTCTTTTGATGTAAATATTGGTTTCAAAATTTCGTTTATTAGAGTTTCGGTTACTATTGAGCCGGGTCGCTCCTTACTACAATTCATTACCAAGAACTGTTTGATAGTTTGTTTGGGCAGCTAGCTTTTTCCCCTCTCCTATGTCCCTTTTTTACTAAAAATTATATGATAAAATTTTGGGATATCCATTTTGTACAACATATTTAAAAATATACAATAATCATGTCTATTAGCAAGATTCGACCTCCAAAATCTACTGGGAGGAGGCATCTTGAGTTAGGACTTTAAGGGCCTATTGCTGTAACACTTACTTTAGTTACCTTATAAAAATAATTTTGGGGGGAGGGGATTATTTTTCTGTAGGGAACCTAGAATGGAAAATTTTTACATGGAGGAAATTTCTCAGGGAGGAAGAGAATTTTGTTGGTAGGACAGCCGGGTAAGTAGTACTATTTATCACTTTTCTTAATACATAATTTGTTACTTCGAAATATATGACTAATTTTAAAATGGGGAGTTCAAATGGGTTTGATTTTTGCTCGGATAATTTTATTGAAGAAGGATAATGAGATTCCTGGAATTATATCAGAAACTATAAGAAATAAAATAAAACCTATATGAAATTAAAGAGAATTTGTGAAAATGGAATTGTAAAGGGAAAATTTTCGGCGAAGATGAAATGGCTCGGAGAAAGCCTTAAGAGGAGAGAGGAATTTGAGCTAGGGTGAATTTTTTGTTTACCCTAAGAACATTCGAACAGAAGGAATACTCAGGGAGAAGGGGGGAGAATTTTCACAAAGAAGGAAGAGTCAAAAGATCTAATAACCATGTATTTGAGGACTCCCTAGCCCCCCAGAGTCCACTGGGAGTTGACATTGCCAGTTTGGACCTTAAGTATCTAGTGCCGTCAAACTTATTTTAATTACTTTATAAACACATTATTCGGAAGGGGGAGGTTTCTTGAGGGAGACTAGATTCGAGAATTTTAAATGGAGGAATTATCTAATGGGGAAGGGAATTTTGTGTGGCTGGAAAGCTAAATAAGCAGTTCTGTTTGTCAGTTTTCTCAATATCTTATTGATTTTGGAGTACATGACTGATTTTCAAGGGGGGAGTTTTTATGAGGGGTTAATTGCTATGAGAAATTTATTGTACTATACGAATATGTAGCAAACTTCTACATTTTTATATTTTTATTACAAATATTAAGGGGTACTCCCCTTGTCAGTACCTTGCTCTGTACACATTGGCTTGAATTTAGTCCCAATTCTTTAATAATGACCCCTGAATCATAAAAGCCGTTTAATAAATAGTTGAAATTACTAAAAACACTTTAGAGTAAAGAGCGACGTATTTTGGAAGAGACGAACCCCCTTATATACGTAATAATTTCTGTTCGTTTTAAGTTTTAATGCTGATCCATACTTCCAGTTGAAAAAACTTTTTTTTATTTATATTCTCACTTTTTGTTTAATAGTGCTAGAAAATCCTGTGCCTCCGTCATGAAAATTCTCTTCCCTCATGAGAAATTCCTCCAAGAAAAAATCCTCCCACGTAACCTCTTCCCATCATCCCCCCCCCACCACCACAAAAAAATTCCCCTGAAAGTCTCTGCGCTTCCTAATAACCATTAAAATTTGTAAACAATGGTCAAAGTTTGTAACTTGCAGCCCCTTCCCTGGGGACTGTGGGGAATTAAGTCGTTCCCCAAAGACATAGCTATTAGTTTTTTTCACTATGCTGAACAAAATGTCTATCTCAAAATTTTTATATGGTGACTTTGGGAAAAAGTTTGTGTAAGAGAGGGCCTAGATGCCCTCCAATGTTTTTGGTCGCTTAAAAATGGAACTAGGACTTTTAATTTCCGTTTGAATGAGCCGTCTTGCAACATTCTAGGACCACTGGGTCGATACAATCACCCCTGGAGAAAAAAGAGGAAAAACAAAATAACAAATAAACACGCCTCTGTGATCTGGCTTCTGACACAAAATATAAAATTCCTCAGTTTTGTAGATAGGAGCTTGAAACTTCTACAATAGGGTTTTCTGACACTCGGAATCTGATGATGTAATTGTGTTGCGAGAGCAAGACTTTGGTTTTGTCCTGTTTTTTTTTTCTTTTTTCCTATGCCGCCGATCTCGGCTTATTCCTGGAAACTGTGGACCTCAGGCCTGATTGATGACTATGGTATTACATTTTGGAAAGCTCCTCAGAGCTCTTGCCTGGGGCCAAAAAGGATGGTTTTCGCTTATCCACGAGACAGAGACTATGGTGTGCGAAGTGAAGTGGAGATATATAGCCTATGTAAGAGAGGAGTATCTGAAGTTGTGCAGCCAAGCTTTCGTTTCATCAAACCTTGTTTCTGCTTTTGAGTGGAAAGCTCCGTTCTAGCAGGCAAGCAGGCAGGCATCACTTTCAAATTGAAGATGGACTAAAATCTATAAGTGTTAAATATATGCGGCAGTTACCCAGCCCCACAGCCAATATATCTTCTTTGAGTGATAAATAGAAAAATTGACAGAAGCAAAAAAGTGGCATTTTCCCACGGGTCCTTAAGTGCTGCCATCAATTGTTTCCACCCATTTCTGGGGTCAGGGTCATTCTTCAGGAATTGGGACTAAATTCAAGCTTTTATGTAGAGAGACAGGTAATGGCGAGGGGGGAGAGCCCCCTAATATACGCCATAAAATTGTTAAATATAAATATTGCTACGTATTCGTATAGTGCAATAGATTTAATCTAAAGATTCTGAATCTAAAGAAGTATGAAATGAGACCAGAGGTTTAAAAAATTGCAAAGTAGTAGTAATAGTAGTAGAACAAAGCTGAAACCTACTTTCCCACAAATCTTTGAAAGCCATATAACTGCTCCTGTTTTGTATCAGAGATATAGTTCGTCAATTTTAATGAAACTTAGATTTTTATAAAGTGTGAAATTTTTTTTTGAACAGAGCGAAATCTTTTTTATTTGTGTGGCCAAACTATTTAGATTGGTTGGGTCGTCTTGCCATAACTTGTCGAGCATGGTTTCTGGGATCCAAATTAACAACCGGAAACTAAAAGCTGAGACCTACTTTCCCAGAAATCTTTGAAAGCCATTTAACTGCTCCTAATTAAGGGACAAAAAACTAGAATGAAGAGGGCATAGTTCTTTCCGGTTATACCGACCACGATTTGGTGAAATTTTTCCATAACCAGCCTACATATTTTTCAGCATGTTGGACGTAATAGCAGAGCAAGTAGACAAAAGTGACGTGGAAAAAAAAGACCCAACCATTTAATACTTGCCGAACAAGGTATAGTCGAACATGGTATATTCTTATGCATTGAATAAACATACACAAGGTACAGAAGTGTTCCTAAAACAACCCCTGAGGTACACCACACCTCACTTGAAAAGGAGACGAAAACACATCATTTAATACAACTTGAATAGATCTACCACTTAGAAAACTATGAAACCACTTTAAATATTTACCACGAACTCCAAGGGATTGTAGACGTTTGAGTAGAATATTAAAATCCACTGTATCGAATGCTTTTCTAAAATCGATAAAAACAGTCAAAGGGATTTCACCACGTTCAAAGCATTTATTTACAGCGTCACAAAGGGAATGCATGGCGTCCGATGTCAAGTGACCTTTCCTAAGGCCAAACTGGTTTTCATTTAACATCCCTGTTTTCATAATCTAATCATAAAGCCTTTTATGCACAATTTTTTCAAAAATTTTCGAAAACAAGGGTAGGACTGATACGGGTCTATAATTTTCAGTTTCTAGCTTAGAGCCACCTGTTTGAAGAGGGATTACTTTTGCCCTTTAAAGCGCATCAGGGAATATACCAGTTTGGTGGAAAAGATTGATTATATGGACTAGACATGGTATTAAATAACACATCACTTACTTGAAAGTTTTCAGATTAATGCCTTCTATCCCTGCTGAATTCGATTTGATTATTTTCACAACTTTCAGAGATTCATCTCTATTACAAGGTTGAAATTCAATTTCATTTCCAATTCCTCTATCATCCACAAATTCATCTTTCATTAAATCGTTATTGAGGTTCACAAACCCTTGCGCCTGTACATTTTGCCCAACACTTAAAAAAACTCAGCAAATTTAGTCATGATACTTATTTGATCATTAAGAAGGTCTCCTTGAATCAGTAGCGAATTGGGTGGAGCTTCTTTCTTCTTTCCCAATAGGTCATTAATAACTTTTCAAAATCCTTTAGTATTATCCTTATTTAAACTCAATTGGTTGGCAATGTATTCTTTTTTAGCTTTTCTTCTCATCGAGTTTACTTTGTTGCGTATTATTTTGAATTCTTCCAGTTTCTGGGCACATCCACTATTTAAATATTCCACATACGCTTGATTTTTCAAATCTGAAAATTTAAGAATTTCAATAGTTATCCAGAGCTTCCTGGGTTCACGCTTACGTGGTCTCAAGAATTTCACTGGGCAAATCTTATCATAAATTGGCTGTACGACCCCCATCATACGATCAAATGCACCAGAAGCGTCATCTTTCATATCCATAATCTCACTAAAATCAATGGTACTCAACTCTTTGCCAAACCTCTGTAAATTCACCTTTTTCCACTACCTAGTCTTTACTTTTTTTATTTTATTTCTTTTTATTCGGCCACAAGGTACCACTCCAACAACTGGGAAATGGTCCGAACAAGGGTATAGAACCACATCGGCATAACTACGGTCCAGATACTTAAAACCAACAAAAATATTATAAATGAGAGTGGCTGAATGACTCGTAACACGTGTTGAAATATTTACTATGGAGAAAAGATCATGAGCAACCATCAAATTAATAAAATCAAAATTCGCTCCATTCAATGTAAGCAGATCAAAGTTGAAATCACCCATACAAATAAAATCTAAACCTGTCCGAGACCCGCAAGTGCAAGTTGATCAAACCCACGTTCAAATTCTTTCCAGCTAGCACTTGGTGGCTTATACACAACACTAATCAAAAATTTACTACTTTCCATATCTAAATCCAGACTAAAACTTTCGAATTTACCCTCTATCCAAACATCAATATCATTTCTCACTTGGTATGTCAACGACTTGGAAATCAAACACGCGAGTTCCCCTCTATAAAGTGACGTTCGGTTTTTAATCTCCAAATTATAATCTGGAAAAGAGTACAATGAGACAGAGTATTCCTGACTCAAAAAACTTTCACATATACCAATAAAACTAACTTTACCTTGAGAATCAGCGAGAACTTAATTCCCAATTAATATTTTTCAAAAAATTATTAGTGACCATTGGGATGGTGGAAAGAGGCCTTGGGCTAAAATTTAAAACTTGGCTGAAACATCCGTTTACGATTTTCTTGGAATGCTGCCAAAGTAGAAGCTAGTACAAGGACAAATACATTTTACAACTGGACATAGTCCAACCAATTCTGTTTTCTCAGATTGGCCCAAACTTAGAGGGCATACAAACAGGGAATCCCAATGAAAACAGATATCGTTGAAAATAATTTGTTGGATTGATTCGTGACACCAAAATTTGGCTCAAGTTTGTCCCGTCACCAATTGGCTTATAACTTTGTGTAGATATATGTAATGGGTCAAACATACACAAAGGGAGTAAATATTTTGAAGAAAGTATGGGCCTTAAAAGCGGACCATTCAGCACCCTCACATTAGTTGGACGTCAAAACTTGACACCCCAAGCCAATCCTGTGTTGTTGCAGATACAGTAATTTGAAAACCTCATACCAAGTAGTGTCTTTTGACTTACCTCATAGTGGAGGAAAGATACGGATAAAAATGGTCAAACCTCGGGAAAATTGCAGCAATTTTTTTTTTTACACCAAAATGTTCAGAAACATCAGTTTAATCATACAAAAAAAAATTTCCCCAAATTTCCCTTGCAAAATTATCCCAAAATTTGCCCATGAAGGGAAAAATTAAGGGAAAAATCCGACTTTTGAGTTTATAAATATTTTTGAGTGTAAATAGTTGTTTCCTATCAAATCAAGTATGTAAACTCCAAGTCTGAATTCAAATTTTCCTTTTTTCCGTACCTTAATGCCCATTTCCATCCTTAAGGGGCGGGGGGGGGGGACTCAAAATTAAGTGGTTGTTGCATTTTTTGGCTGTTTCCTTTGGAATCAATGGTGGTGAATTCGAAAATGAAGTTAAAAACTTGATTTTACTTGGTCAAGTACCTCATCATACCTAAATCCGCAGTGAAAGTTGACCAACGTGAACTAGTTATTTTAATTATTTGTCGGTTGATTCACCATTTCCAATCAAACTAGGAATGGTGCCTTAGACTATGAGTCTCGAACAGTCTAATTTCAAACAAGCATTCCAGACTCCCCCTCCAGTTTGTGGTTTCCATTCCTTAGTGTCATTCTTTAGGTGATCTAATCAGTAGATCCATCTACCATAGTACTCGCTAGATGATTGGCGTGTTCAAGACTATATACAAGGTTTGTGCCGTCTTATTTACGTCCGCAAAGAAAAGACAAAATAATAAACTGGGATCCGTGAGTGTTGATTAAAAGTATTTAGTGAAATAGTGTTTAAGATTATGCTTCTGATTTTCGAAAAGAGCGGATATTTATTTCTGCTTTTCAACTTCATTTGGGCAATACCATCTACTGTGTATCATTCAAGCTGAATTTGTTCTTCTAGGTGGTGATGGGTTGAATTCCGATTGGATTGTGCCTGGATTTACTGAAGGGACAAGTAGTATGAAATAATCCGTCTCTTCTTCTTCTAGAGCCATCAATGACGAGAACAGGTCTACCCGATATGCCAAAGCAGCATCAAACCCGGTGAAAACACTGCCATATTATCCAAGAAAAGAGCCGATGCCGTGAATAACAGAAGCAAAGCAAGAGGTAGTAGCATAGCTGTGATGACTGGAAATGAAGTCCACACACCGTGTCGTCGTATTTTCTATGACAGACGTCGGATCGACAGAGAAAAGAACGCTCAAAGGAAACTTGAGCAGAAAGAACCGGTTGCAGCCCCACCCCACCCCCCCCCCCCCCACATCTGCAACTCCAGGCTTCAATTTTTCGAAGAACTTTCTATTCTGTGGTCAAGCAGTGAAATTGTGCGAGATCATAAGTTGTGAATTCGCTGAAGCTTATGCAGTATGAACTCATAGCTTCGACTGCTCGATTAGTCAAATTTGTAAGAGCAGGAACGATCAGTGGGCCATGACAGAGCTTGGTCGGATAAATTCAAAGACTCCTGACCCTCATGCAGAGGATGCCGTTTATCATCAAATATGCTCAGTGAACTTCAGGACAGGAAAACAGATTCCACAAAAATTCTTTGGTCAAGAAGAAGTGAGCGACATGCCTTCACCAAAGAAACGGAAGGGAAGACCATGCAATAGTCCAAAGAATGCCACTCTCGAAGAAGCGCTTCGGTGTTATGCCAACATTGAAGAACCTGTACCTCTGACGATCATTTTAAGAAAAATGGCTCATATTCTATCTGAAACTGACTCTGATAGTTTGGCTTACAGCTTTTGTCAAGCCCAGATTTGCTAGTCAGTGAGTTTGGCGAAGAAGTGGTCGTGTCCGATTCAAATGAAAAAGAGACACTCGTAACATTTAAAGATACGGTTGACAGGATATTACGAGAATTTCAGAAAGAGGAAAAAGCAGATAGTGAAAATGGAGAAAGGGATCAGCTCATCAAAGTCGTTGGAAAGATAGTAAGAAGTGAAATCAAATCCATTACGACAAGAAAGGATTCCTACGAATTTCTTAACGAAATATCGTCAGTAGAGAAGTGTTTGAACTTCGTGTGCCCATCTCTTTGTCTACTGCTTTCATCGATAGGGGTCGACACGCCTTGTCTAATATCTTCTATCGGACAGGCTGTAATGCAGGCATGCAGACCTCGCGGTTTAAAGTTTCCTGTACAAAGAGGACTGGTTTCACAGTTGCATCATCATTTCTCATCCCGATTTTGAATTGACACACTGCACAATCTTGGTTTCTGATCTTCGTATTCAGAGGTAAAAAAAATTTGAGAGATGTGCAGCAGTAAATCAAATGTTGTTGGAAGAGTCCAAAGAGAAGGCACATTTCTTTCCGTATGTAGGAGGCAACGTTGATCATGATATTGCTACTATCGACGGCCTGACTACCTTTCATGGAATGGGACTTATTGAAGTGTCTACACCTGAGTTGCCGGTAACGGAGCTTTCAGTGCCAAGAAAAGAAGTAAGTGGAGATGAGATGAAGTCAATCGGCACCGTACCGTTCTACACCTAGCAAAAACCCGCCATGTCGCAACCAAGGACTTTTGTTTGCTTGACAAACAGTGGTGACACTCATGACAATGAATGGAAAGGTGAAACGCTCTGGAACATGTCTGGCTTTTTCAAAAGCTCATACATGAGCTGGTCGGCCTTTATGTGGTCAATACACCAAAAGCTACCTCATCCGGGAAAGTCGAATATTCGTTTTTTGCCAATGATTAACCACAACCCAAGCGATATCTCCTGTGTTTATTCTACACTTATTCATGCTAACGAGCGCGCTAGTCGATCTGGAAAGCTCTAGTCATTACCTTTGATCAACCGCTTTACTGGAAGGCAAAGTGTATCATCGATGCAGAGCCTGCCACAAGTGCTTTAAGAAATGCTATTGTTGTCCTAGGTGGATTTCATACACGCATGAGTTTGCTAAGAGCCACTGGCTTCCTTATGGCTGACTCGGGACTTATAGAAATCCTAAGACAAGTATACGTGCCTAACACTGTGCGTAGTATGTTACAAGGCAAAGCTGTCTCTTGCTGTGCGAGGCCATGGTCTGTTGGAGGTAGGCCTTAATGCGAATCTTTTATCATCAGAACTGGATAGCGGAGCGTTTGATGGCAATGACATGCTACCAGATCCCCTTGAAAAGGCAAAACAAGCGCACGAGTTGCTCCTTGAACAGGATGAGGATGATAACGAAGACGAGCAGGAAGAAGAATTAGCTTTAGGTTGTGCTTTAAAATCAAAATATTCTTGTGATTAATTTACCTGAGTTCGAAACGTTCCTTTTTATAACTGATTTATCTGAAGTATTGATCTCGATTAAAGAAGTGGTTTTTCAAGACGTTAAACTTAGCAACCCCTTATTTTACAGGCCCCTTAGAGGTGAAAATGAGATAAATAGTTTTAAAAAAACCCTGCTTTTTGACCTCATATCTGGCAATACGGTACTTTATTTGACATAAAATGATCCTTTAGCCGCAGGAATCCGGCAAATAATGACCTGCCTACTTTACTCCCCCCCCTCCCGTTCTGTGAAGATGAAAATTGATACTGGGTTGCAAAAAACTTGATTTCTGATGTCGGATTTGTCATGCTTGATTTGATACAAAACGACCACTTAAACCCCAAAATACGTCCAATTAGAAATTTCGATATTCCCCCCTTCAAGGGGGGTTTTCGGGTAGCTCTGCAAGGAGGATTCGGAGGAATTTTCTTTGTGTGATTAACCTGATTCTTCTGAACATTTTGGTATAAAAAAATCTGTTACAATTTCCCCTCGGTCAAACCGTATTTTCTTCCACTATCACTACTTGCTGACCGCAACATTAGCCACTCCCCCCCCTCCACATAAATAACTTGAAGACCTTATTAGCCCACCGCTTCACTTTCAAATAACTAAAAATCAGCTCTATATGCTATATGGAAAATTATCTACTATTTATGCGCTATGTCGAAAATATATGCTATTTTGATTGCCTGGATACTTAAAGTGTCTTTACCCCAGCCCCTCTCTAATCTCGAATTTGTGGTCCATCTAAACTCTGACATCTCCTGTTAGGCTTAACTCAATCTTCCATGATGTTCTTGACATGATCTGGATACCCTATTTTGTTAGATTGGGAAAATATAGTCGTTCGATTTAAATTGCTACTTCAAGGGAAAAAGGCTCTAATCAAATAGGGGTTTAAATTGCCAAAACTTTTATATAGATTTAAGGAAAATGTGATTAGCTTTTCTTTGTCCAATCCCCTGCTAAAATTCAAGGTTTTAATGCCCTAACCCCAAAAAAAATTAAGTTTTAACTTTATCTTATAAGCCGTTCGAAAAGACTGAATTTTTGATTCTGCCCTTTGTGATTCTGCTGGACCAAATTATAACTTTTGATATTAAGCGGTTGTTTTTTTCTTCAACAATATCTTAAACATAATCAATATATAGAGTACCACAATCTCTGTTATTTGTCAGTCCATGATTTTTTTATTTTTTTTTTACTTCTTTCCAAGCCAATTCCATAAAACACTCAAAATAGCTATTATTTCGTTAAACTAATCAAATCTTTTTGAAGTTTCTACGACAATTCCTTCGATATGAAGTGCCATGGTCTAAAAAAATAATAATGCATTGTGCCAGTATCGTTCTTATATATATATATATATATATATATATATATATATATATATATATATATATATATATATATATATATATATATATGCATATATAGTATATATATATATATATATATATATATATATATATATATATATATATATATATATATATATATATATATATATATATATATATATATATATATATATATATATATATATATATGTATATATATATATATATATATATATATATATATATATATATATATACATATATTTATATATATATATATATATATATATATATATATATATATATATATATATATATATATATATATATATATATATATATATATATATATCTTGTGAAATTTCTACAATATAGGAATAAGAACTAATGTGCTTGAATATCTCTAGTAATTTTCTCTCACAACGATATGAATTGTTAATAAATTTTTCAACAATGCTCGCAGACAGTTTCATTTTTTTTTCCCAATGGGAAAAATGACTTTAATTTCTTTTTTCCCTTTGCTTATTAATTGTTTTCATATAAGATACTACTGTGTCTATTACATATATAGTCCGGCAGCTCTTAATACACTCGTCATAATGTGAAGCAAGTTAAAGGATTTTACTTTGTATTTACCATTTCAAGCACAATTCCAGAATTCCCTTTAGTCACATTTAACTTTTATTTTAGTATCCATAAATCCTTTGGGCATTTCAAATTCATACTGACGATCAGAGCATAGGGTAGTTTTCGATAATTTTGTGAATCTACTAGCGCAGAAAATGCTCTAAAGCTGGAATTCCCTTTTCATATGCTACTGAAGAAAACATGGGAGTAATACTTTTTGAGAGAAGGTATATTCTAGATTGCTAATAGATGATTTTATTAAGAAAGCATATTTGTTTCCAAACAAAAGTACAAATAAAATAAAGGTTAAAACTTGAATCACCAAAAATAATCCATATATGAATGAAGCTGTAGGCTAATTATTTCTTTTCCCACTTTTGGCTCTAAATTTTGACTGCCGCTTAAAATTTTTGTTTTTTTCCAATTAATCTTGAATAGAATATTAATTTTTGAAGAATTCATATTATAAAAAAGTCTATCTTTATCGTAGTTTATAACTATTGAAAAGGAACAGTAATATAAAACAATTTATCCACTGTAAGATTAGATAATAACTATTTATTAAAAATTGACAAAACTGTATAAATCTAATGAAATTTAACTTATTTTATTTATGGTAATTTTTAGTCTTAAGTTCAAAGTATCTTGAATAAAAAGGGGTTAAACCCCTAACACCCTTCCATATTATTCAATCTAAAGTTAAAAGTTTCTCTAAGCGAGACATGAAAATTAAGATCTTCTTAGGCTTATTTCCCATCAACAATATGATCTCCTTAAGGATAGTGAGGCTCCAATCATTAGCAAGCCTTCACCTTCTTCGCTGGGCTGAAGTTTTCAGATATTCATAGTGATAAACCTGGAAAAGGGTTATAAAAAATATGCTGCAACTATGAGCAACCCGATAATACAGTCAAATAAAAAAAAAGTTGTTTTTCAACTGAAAGTAAGGGGTAAGAATAAAACTTAAAATTAATAAAAATTTTCACTTATATTAGGGGGGTTGTCCCTTCCTCAATATCTCGCTCTTTACGCTAAAGTATCGTTTTTTTGTTGTTGTAATTATTTAAGAATGACTCTTGAAACACAAGCACTTTTGAATTAAAATGATAAGTTTTTCAAAAAAATTCCTAAAAGAACTTTAGTTTAAAGAGTAAAGTAAAGAGAATGGGTAATCCTCCATACATACATAATAACATATCTTTGTTTTAGGTCATAATTTTACTCCTTACTCTTATATGAAAAAACTTTTTTTTTTATTCCTGATTGCTTTTAATTTATGCCCAAAAACTTATCACTCCCTACTTGGGAAATAATCTTTCACTCGAAAAGTTCCTCCATGGAAAGATCTTCTCACGTATCTTCCCCCCACTTTCACTAGAAAACAATACCCTTTCTAAGAATATTTGGATATGTCCAAACTAATAATACTATAGGTAAAGAATTGGCAAAGCTCATAGCTTGCTGCCTTTCCCCCAAGAGATGTGGGAGCTGAGTCATCCTCAAAAATTTTATAATTTAATGATTTAATGATTATGTTGAACAAAAAGACTATCTCAAAATTTAATTGGGTATCTTTGAGGGAAAAGGGCAGGGGAACGGTTCTAGCTTTCCCCCAATATTTTTGTTAACTTAAAAGTGCACTCGCATTTTTAATTTAAGATCAAGTGATCCTTTTCCCAATTTTTTTGGATTACTGGTTCGATACAATCACCCCTAAAAACAAAACAGATGAACACATATCCGTGTTTTTTTCTCTAGTGAAGTAAGATTTTCATTAAGATCACTTGATATTTTGCTGATTTCCCCCTTTTTTTTCTAAAATTGGAGAAATTTCCTTAGGCTCATATCGTTTAATAGGTATGTATTATCAAATTTGATGTATTTTCATACATTTTGAATAAGCCTTAAAATTCTATGGTTGCTTGCTTATGTATCTAATAAAACTGCTTCTTGATCCAAGTATAACTGAAATTCTAATATATATATATATATATATATATATATATATATATTAATATATATATATATATATATATATATATATATATATATATATATATATATATATATATATATATATATATAACGAACAATCCCATAGAGAGATACACAGAGAGAGATACAGACAGAAAAAGAGCGAGAGGCCTCACTCTCTCTCTCTCTCTCTCTCTCTCTCTCTCTCTCTCTCTCTCTCTCTCTCTCTCTCTTTCTCTCTATCTCTCTCTCTCTCTCTCTATCTCTCTCTCTCTCTCTATCTCTCTCTCTCTCTCTCTCTCTCTCTCTCTCTCTCTCTCTCTCTCTCTCTCTCTCTCTCTCTCTCCTCTCTCCCTCTCTCTCTCCTCTCTCTCTCTCTCTCTCTCTCTCTCTCTCTCTCTCTCTCTCTCTCTCTCTTTTCTCTGTGCCTGTTCGTCTGAGAGGCTGTTTGCCGGTCTCTGCATCTTATACACACAAAAAGAAATTAGAGATAATAGTTGTGGGCATCAATTCATGGCTTGTCATGTGCCTCTCTCTGTATATCTCTCTGTATCTCTCAGCTCCAAACTTTTTGGAATAATATATCGTCAAAAAGTTGTTTTTTTTGGAGGGGGGAAGGATCGGGCCGTGGAGGATCAGACATCAGTTCCAATATTTTTTGAGGTAAAGTATTGTCAATAAGTCATTTTGTTTCTCGGGGTGAGTAGATCATAAGGACAGGGCCAGAGACCAGTTCCGATGAGTTTTAGGATAGGATATACCTGATAAGTTTCTTTTGGAGGGGAGGCACGGAGGAAGTACCAGGATCAGCCTACATAATTTTTGGAATAATAAATCTTTAATGTTTTTTGCAGGGGGAAAAGCCATGGAGGGAGGGCTAGAGAGCCAACTCCCATATTATTAAATAAAACTTCGTTAATAATTTTTTTTGTCTGGGTCAAGCTGTAGAGAGAGGACCAGGAGTCAGCTCCCATAATTTATTATTGGTAGTTTCTCAGGAGGAAGGGAAGAGGGTTGGGGTAAGGAGTGACAGGGGTCAGCTGCCTTATATTTTGGAATAATAAATTATTTATAAGCTATTTTACTTTGGGTAGGGGCCGGGCTTAGGTGATCTTTGAACTATTTTAAAAACCCTCACTTAAAACCATATATATCTCAGGTTATAACTTACAACACTTGTTTTTGACTCTAGAGGATCGTGGTGAGCCCTCGAGCTTTATTTATTTGATTTTTAAACTTTTTTGAACCAAAAGGCGATCACAAAAATTCGATCAAGTGGATTTTGAGAAAAGAAGGCAGGGAGGGTTTGTTGCCCTTCAGTCCTTAAGGAGCAAAATTTTTAAATTTTTAATTGAATGAGCAACATATGAAGTTTATATGACCACTCTTTCAATAAAACCTTCTTTCTGGGCTCTGGAGAGTTTTGCAAGCCCGAGAGTTTGTGTTGAATGATCTTTTTCGAACATATGACTACCTGAAATTACTTATGAGATAAATTTTGTAAGAAAGGGCTTGAGGGGGTTAGTTGCACAAGGGGGCTAGTTGCCACCTAATCAGGTTTGACTCTTAAAAAGGGAACAACAACCCTCAATTTTTGATTATTTGAGTCATCTACGAAGCTTACACAACCACCTCTTCCATGAAAACCTCATATACCCCGCAGTACAAGGTGAAATACTTTCCCCTGAATCTAGAGGGCTTTAATGCTCCATAAATTTTATTATCTAATCTTTGAAAGACTTTGAATCAAATACCTATCTCAAATTTATATTGGATGCGTTTGAGGAAAAAGGGGGTATGGGGTGAGGCTAGTTGCCCTTTTATCTCCTTTGACTCTTGAAAACTGAATTATAACTTTTAAATTTCAATCAATGGAATCACCTCTGAAGTTTTTACGGGAACCCCTTTAATAAGAACCATATATATCCCAGAGCAGGGCTTAGAAGACTAGCCCCATGTCTCGGGTGGTTCTTTTGACTTCGGAGTTTTGGGTGTCTCATATATTCTATATTTTTAACAAAATGGCTATCTCAAAATATTTAAAAGAAAAATTTAGGCAAAAGAGCCTTGGGGAGGGGGGGGGGGATGCCATCTGATCACCTTTGACTCTTAGGACAGACACTAAGACTTTCAATTAACAATTGAATGAGCCCCTCCAAATTCAATGCAACTACTCCTTCCATATGAATTGTCCCT
>NC_088882.1:22952917-22973187 GCF_032884065.1 Artemia franciscana | reverse complement strand
AGTTTTTTTTAGTTTTTTAGATGAAAATTTTTTTTAGTTTTTTCCTTTTTTTCTTTTTAGTTTTTTATTGGTTTTTACCTTTATGTTAGCTTATTTTTCAGTTTTTTCCTTTTTTTTAGTTTTTTTTTTATTTTTTATTTTTTTAGTTTTTTACCTTTTTTTAGTTTTTTTAGTTTTTTTAGTTTTTTTTAGTTTTTTTAGTTTTTTAGCTTTTTTACTTTTTTTATTAGTTTTTAGTTTTTTGTAGTTTTTGCCTTTTTTTAGTTTTTTCAGTTTTTTTTTTTTAGTTTTTTATTGGCTTTTACCTTTATTTTAGCTTATTTTTCAGTTTTTTCCTTTTTTTTAGTTTTTTTTAGTTTTTAGTTTTTTTAGTTTTTTACCTTTTTTAGTTTTTTTAGTTTTTTAGCTTTTTTATTTTTTTATTAGTTTTTAGTTTTTTTTGTAGTTTTTGCCTTTTTTTTAGTTTTTTTAGTTTTTTAGCTTTTTTATTAGTTTTTAGTTTTTTTTGTAGTTTTTGCCTTTTTTTAGTTTTTTTAGTTTTTTAGCTTTTTTATTTTTTTTATTAGTTTTTAGTTTTTTTTTGTAGTTTTTGCCTTTTTTTAGTTTTTTCAGTTTTGACGTCACCTGATCCAGTTTTTTCAGGTGACGTCACCTGATCCACGATCCACAGATCCACAGACAACTTATTTTTATATATATAGATAGTTTTTTTTTTTACTTATGTCCTGGTCGTCATTTATACTTCCTGTGTCCCGGTGCTTTGTTGATTGCTAATCGAACATTCCTTTTGTCCTGGTCGCTTTCTCTTTGAGTTTCGTCATTTAGTTTTTTATTGGTTTTTACCTTTATTTTAGCTTATTTTTCAGTTTTTTCCTTTTTTTTAGTTTTTTTTTATTTTTTATTTTTTTTAGTTTTTTACCTTTTTTTAGTTTTTTTAGTTTTTTTAGTTTTTTAGCTTTTTTACTTTTTTTATTAGTTTTTAGTTTTTTTTGTAGTTTTTGCCTTTTTTTAGTTTTTTCAGTTTTTTTTTAGTTTTTTATTGGTTTTTACCTTTATTTTAGCTTATTTTTCAGTTTTTTCCTTTTTTTTTAGTTTTTTTTAGTTTTTTGTTTTTTAGTTTTTTACCTTTTTTTAGTTTTTTTAGTTTTTTAGCTTTTTTATTTTTTTTATTAGTTTTTAGTTTTTTTTGTAGTTTTTGCCTTTTTTTAGTTTTTTTAGTTTTTTAGCTTTTTTATTAGTTTTTAGTTTTTTTTGTAGTTTTTGCCTTTTTTAGTTTTTTAGTTTTTTAGCTTTTTATTTTTTTTATTAGTTTTTAGTTTTTTCGTAGTTTTTGCCTTTTTTTAGTTTTTTCAGTTTTTTGTTTAGTTTTTTATTGGTTTTTACCTTTATTTTAGCTTATTTTTCAGTTTTTTCCTTTTTTTTAGTTTTTTTTTTAGTTTTTAGTTTTTTTAGTTTTTTACCTTTTTTAATTTTTTTAGTTTTTTAGCTTTTTTATTTTTTTTATTAGTTTTTAGTTTTTTTTGTAGTTTTTGCCTTTTTTTAGTTTTTTAGTTTTTTAGCTTTTTTATTAGTTTTTAGTTTTTTTTTGTAGTTTTTGCCTTTTTTTAGTTTTTTTCTTTTTAGTTTTTTTGTAGTTTTTACCTTCTTTTTAGTTTTGTTAGTTTTTTTTTTTACTTATGTCCTGGTCGTCATTTATACTCCCTGTGTCCCGGTGCTTTGTTGATTGCTAATCGAACATTCCTTTTGTCTTGGTCGCTTTCTCTTTGAGTGTCGTCATTTATTTTTTTCTTTTTAGTTCTTTTAGTTTTTTAGTTTTTTACCTTTTTTAGTTTTTTTTAGTTTTTTAATGAAAATTTTTTTTAGTTTTTTCCTTTTTTTCTTTTAGTTTTTTATTGGTTTTTACCTTTATTTTAGCTTATTTTTCAGTTTTTTCCTTTTTTTTAGTTTTTTTTTATTTTTTATTTTTTTTACTTTTTTACCTTTTTTTAGTTTTTTTAGTTTTTTTAGTTTTTTAGCTTTTTTACTTTTTTTATTAGTTTTTAGTTTTTTTTGTAGTTTTTGCCTTTTTTTAGTTTTTTCAGTTTTTTTTTAGTTTTTTATTGGTTTTTACCTTTATTTTAGCTTATTTTTCAGTTTTTTCCTTTTTTTAGTTTTTTTTAGTTTTTAGTTTTTTTAGTTTTTTACCTTTTTTTAGTTTTTTTAGTTTTTTAGCTTTTTTTATTTTTTTTATTAGTTTTTAGTTTTTTTTGTAGTTTTTGCCTTTTTTTTAGTTTTTTAGCTTTTTTATTAGTTTTTAGTTTTTTTTGTAGTTTTTGCGTTTTTTTTAGTTTTTTTAGTTTTTTAGCTTTTTTATTTTTTTTTATTAGTTTTTAGTTTTTTTTGTAGTTTTTGCCTTTTTTTAGTTTTTCAGTTTTGACGTCACCTGATCCAGTTTTTTCAGGTGACGTCACCTGATCCACAGATCCACAGATCCACACACAGACAACTTATTTTTATATATCGATATATATATATATCTATATATCTATATATATAAAAATAAGTTGTCTGTGGATGGATGTGTGGATGGATGTGTGGATGGATGTGTCAGGTGACGTCACCTGAAAAAACTGGATTAGGTGACGTCAAAACTGAAAAAACTAAAAAAAGGCAAAAACTACAAAAAAAAACTAAAAACTAATAAAAAAAATAAAAAAGCTAAAAAACTAAAAAAACTATAAAGGTAAAAACCAATAAAAAACTAAAAAAAAAACTGAAAAAACTAAAAAAAGGCAAAAAACTACAAAAAAAAACTAAAAACTAATAAAAAAAGTAAAAAAGCTAAAAACTAAAAAAACTAAAAAAACTAAAAAAAGGTAAAAAACTAAAAAAATAAAAAATAAAAAAAAACTAAAAAAAAGGAAAAAACTGAAAAATAAGCTAAAATAAAGGTAAAAACCAATAAAAAACTAAAAAAAAAAGGAAAAAACTAATAAATGACGACACTCAAAGAGAAAGCGACCAGGACAAAAAACTAAAAAAAAAGGCAAAAACTACAAAAAAACTAAAAACTAATAAAAAAAATAAAAAAGCTAAAAAACTAAAAAAACTAAAAAAAGGTAAAAAACTAAAAAAACTAAAAACTAAAAAAAAACTAAAAAAGGTAAAAACTAAAAGAACTAAAAAAGAAAAAAATAAATGACGACACTCAAAGAGAAAGCGACCAGGACAAAAGGAATGTTCGATTAGCAATCAACAAAGCACCGGGACACAGGGAGTATAAATGACGACCAGGACACAAGTAAAAAAAAAATTAACAAAACTAAAAAGAAGGTAAAAACTACAAAAAAACTAAAAAGAAAAAAAAACTAAAAACTAATAAAAAAACTAAAAAATCTAAAAATCTAAATAAACTAAAAAAGAAAAAAAAAGGAAAAAAATAAAGGAGAAAAACAAAACTAAAAAACGAATGTATATACAGACCGGTACACCGGGATACAAATGACGACCGGGACACAGGGAATATAAATAACGACCGGGACACAGGGACACAACTACAACGGGGACACCGGGGGAAACAGGGGGATATAAATGACGACCGGGACAAAAAAACTAAAAGAAATAAAAACTAAAAACTAATAAAAAAACTAAAAATCTAAAAATCTAAATAAGCTAAAAAAGAAAAAAAAAGGAAAAAAATAAAGGAGAAAAACAAAACTAAAAAACGAATGTATATACAGACCGGGACACCGGGATACAAATGATGACCGGGACGCGGGACACAGGGAATATAAATGACGACCGGGACACAGGGACACAACTACAACGGGGACACCGGGGGAAACAGGGGGATAACCTGACAATCTATTTATATGCAAAGACAATGGGACAGCAAAGAATGTTGTATATTCGCAAGTTTTACGTAGTTAAAACCATATATATATATATATCTATATTCACAGGTGGGACATAGGGACACAACTACAATGGCGCGTAACTATTATGGCGCGTAACGACTTACGCGCGCGGGGGGCTTGGGGGGGGCGCGAAGCGCCCCACCAACTAGGTGTTGGGGTGGCGCGAAGCGCCACCCCAACAGCTAGTATAAAAATAAGTTGTCTGTGGATGGATGGATGGATGTGTCAGGTGACGTCACCTGAAAAAACTGGATCAGGTGACGTCAAAACTGAAAAAACTAAAAAAAGGCAAAAACTACAAAAAAAACTAAAAACTAATAAAAAAAATAAAAAAGCTAAAAAACTAAAAAAACTATAAAGGTAAAAACCAATAAAAAACTAAAAAAAAAACTGAAAAAACTAAAAAAAGGCAAAAACTACAAAAAAAAACTAAAAACTAATAAAAAAAGTAAAAAGCTAAAAAACTAAAAAAACTAAAAAAAGGTAAAAAAACTAAAAAAAATAAAAAATAAAAAAAAACTAAAAAAAAGGAAAAAACTGAAAAATAAGCTAAAATAAAGGTAAAAACCATAAAAAACTAAAAAAAAAAAGGAAAAAACTAATAAATGACGACACTCAAAGAGAAAAAAAAGGCAAAAACTACAAAAAAAACTAAAAACTAATAAAAAAAAAAAAAAAAAGCTAAAAAACTAAAAAAACTAAAAAAAGGCAAAAACTACAAAAAAAACTAAAAACTAATAAAAAAGCTAAAAAACTAAAAAAACTAAAAAAAAGGCAAAAACTACAAAAAAACTAAAAACTAATAAAAAAAATAAAAAAGCTAAAAAACTAAAAAAACTAAAAAAACTAAAAAAGGTAAAAAACTAAAAAAACTAAAAACTAAAAAAAACTAAAAAAGGTAAAAACTAAAAGAACTAAAAAAGAAAAAAATAAATGACGACACTCAAAGAGAAAGCGACCAGGACAAAAGGAATGTTCGATTAGCAATCAACAAAGCACCGGGACACAGGGAGTATAAATGACGACCCGGGGGAAACAGGGGGATATAAATGACGACCGGGACAAAAAAACTAAAAAGAGAAAAAAACTAAAAACTAATAAAAAACTAAAAAATCTAAAAATCTAAATAAGCTAAAAAAGAAAAAAAAGGAAAAAAATAAAGGAGAAAAACAAAACTAAAAAACGAATGTATATACAGACCGGGACACCGGGATACAAATGACGACCGGGACCCGGGACACAGGGAATATAAATGACGACCGGGACACAGGGACACAACTCCGGTACACCGGGATACAAATGACGACCGGGACACAGGGAATATAAATGACGACCGGGACACAGGGACACAACTACAACGGGGACACCGGGGGAAACAGGGGGATATAAATGACGACCGGGACAAAAAAACTAAAAAGAAAAAAAACTAAAAACTAATAAAAAAACTAAAAAATCTAAAAATCTAAATAAGCTAAAAAAGAAAAAAAAAAGGAAAAAAATAAAGGAGAAAAACAAAACTAAAAAACGAATGTATATACAGACCGGACACCGGGATACAAATGACGACCGGGACCCGGGACACAGGGAATATAAATGACGACCGGGACACAGGGACACAACTACAACGGGGACACCGGGGAAACAGGGGGATGTAAATGACGACCGGGACACCGGGACAGGGAATGGTCGATTAGCAATCACCATCAACAAAGCTCAAGGGCAATCATTAGAATCATGAGGTATATATCTGAATACAGATTGTTTTCCATGGACCATTATATGTTGCATGTTCAAGAGTCGGTAAACCTGACAATCTATTTATATGCAAAGACAATGGGACAGCAAAGAATGTTGTATATTCGCAAGTTTTACGTAGTTAAAACCATATATATATATCTATCTATATTCACAGGTGGGACATAGGGACACAACTACAATGGCACGTAACTATTATGGCGCGTAACGACTTACGCGCGCGGGGGGGCTTGGGGGGGGCGCGAAGCGCCCCACCAACTAGGTGTTGGGGTGGCGCGAAGCGCCACCCCAACAGCTAGTATATATATATATATCTATATATATAAAAATAAGTTGTCTGTGGATGGATGGATGGATGGATGTGTGGATGGATGTGTCAGGTGACGTCACCTGAAAAAACTGGATTAGGTGACGTCAAAACTGAAAAAACTAAAAAAGGCAAAAACTACAAAAAAAAACTAAAAACTAATAAAAAAAATAAAAAGCTAAAAACTAAAAAAACTATAAAGGTAAAAACCAATAAAAAACTAAAAAATAAACTGAAAAAACTAAAAAAAGGCAAAAACTACAAAAAAAACTAAAAACTAATAAAAAAAGTAAAAAAGCTAAAAAACTAAAAAAACTAAAAAACTAAAAAAAGGTAAAAAAATAAAAAAATAAAAAATAAAAAAAAACTAAAAAAAGGAAAAAACTGAAAAATAAGCTAAAATAAAGGTAAAAACCAATAAAAAACTAAAAAAAAAAAAGGAAAAAACTAATAAATGACGACACTCAAAGAGAAAGCGACCAGGACAAAAGGAATGTTCGATTAGCAATCAACAAAGCACCGGGACACAGGGAGTATAAATGACGACCAGGACATAAGTAAAAAAAAAAAAACTATCTATATATATAAAAATAAGTTGTCTGTGGATCTGTGGATCGTGGATCAGGTGACGTCACCTGAAAAAACTGGATCAGGTGACGTCAAAACTGAAAAAACTAAAAAAAGGCAAAAACTACAAAAAAAACTAAAAACTAATAAAAAAAATAAAAAAGCTAAAAAACTAAAAAAACTAAAAAAAGGCAAAAACTACAAAAAAAACTAAAAACTAATAAAAAAGCTAAAAAACTAAAAAAACTAAAAAAAAGGCAAAAACTACAAAAAAACTAAAAACTAATAAAAAAAATAAAAAAGCTAAAAAACTAAAAAAACTAAAAAAAGGTAAAAAACTAAAAAATAAATAACGACCGGGACACAGGGACACAACTACAACGGGGACACCGGGGGAAACAGGGGGATATAAATGACGACCGGGACAAAAAAACTAAAAAGAAATAAAAACTAAAAACTAATAAAAACAACTAAAAAATTTAAAAATCTAAATAAGCTAAAAAAGAAAAAAAAGGAAAAAAATAAAGGAGAAAAACAAAACTAAAAAACGAATGTATATACAGACCGGGACACCGGGATACAAATGATGACCGGGACCCGGGACACAGGGAATATAAATGACGACCGGGACACAGGGACACAACTACAACGGGGACACCGGGGGAAACAGGGGGATAACCTGACAATCTATTTATATGCAAAGACAATGGGACAGCAAAGAATGTTGTATATTCGCAAGTTTATATAACATAGGGACACAACTACAATGGCGCGTAACTATTATGGCGCGTAACGACTTACGCGCGCGGGGGGGGCTTGGGGGGGGGCGCGAAGCGCCCCCACCAACTAGGTGTTGGGGTGGCGCGAAGCGCCACCCCAACAGCTAGTCTATATATATATATATATATATATATATATATATATATATATATATATATATATATATATATATATAAATAAGTTGTTTGTGGGTTATGTCTGTCTGTCTGTCTGTCGAGTGACGTCGTGTTTGTCCGCATATGACGTCTGAATTATTTCACACTAATACAAAAGAAGAAAAAAAACTAAAAAAGGCAAAAACTATAAAAAAAACTAAAAACTAATAAAAAAAAATAAAAAAGCTAAAAAACTAAAAAAACTAAAAAAACTAAAAAAAGGTAAAAAACTAAAAAAAACTAAAAACTAAAAAAGAAAAAAACTAAAAAAAAGGAAAAAACTGAAAAATAAAAGAGAAAAAGAAAACTAAAAAAATATGAATAAAAATAAAAAAATAAAAAAGATAAAAACTACAAAAAAAACTAAAAAGAAAAAACGAAAAAAACTAAAAAAGCTAAAAAAAAAGGTAAAAACCAATACAAAAAACTAAAAAGAAAAACTTAAAAAAGGAAAAAACCATAAAATAAACTAAAAACTAATAAAAAAAACTAAAAAAAGCTAAAAAACTAAAAAAACTAAAAAAAAACTAAAAAAGGTAAAAACTAAAAGAACTAAAAAAGAAAAAAAACTAAAAAAAGGAAAAAAACTGAAAAATAAAGGAGAAAAAGAAAACTAAAAAAATATAAATAAAAATAAAAAAACTAACAAGATAAACTTAAAAAAAAAACTAAAAAGAGAAAAGAAAAAAAACTAAAAAACCTAAAAAAGGTAAAAACCAATAAAAAAACTAAAAAGAAAAGAAGGGAAAAAATTAAAAATTTATTTCATCATATATCAATTCAAAAACGAAAGTATACCGGGATGACAACCGGGACACAGGGAATATAAATGACGACCGGGACGCAGGGACACAACTACAACGGTGACGCCGGGGGCACAGGGGGGATATATAAATGACGACGGGGACACAGGCAATGTTCGATTAGCAATCACCATCAACAAAGCTCAAGGGCAATCATTAGAATCATGAGGTATAGATCTGAATATGGATTGTTTTTCCCATGGACAATTATATGTTGCATGTTCAAGAGTCGGTAAACCTGACAATCTATTTATATGCACAGACAATGGGGCAGCGAAGAATGTTGTATATTCACAAGTTTTACGTCGTTAAAAACATAAATTGACTTTGCATCCAGTTGAACTTTATCCTTTTCAATCTTAGACATCGTGACGGATGAAAACTCGGAACAATCTATATATATAAAAATAAGTTGTCTGTGTGTGTGTGGGTCTGTCTGTCGGGTGACGTCATGTTTGTGTGTCGACTGACGTCATGTTTTCAACTGACGAAATCACAGACCGGGACATCGGGATACAAATGACGACCGGGACACAAGCACATAGGGAATATAAATGACGACACTCAAAGAGAAAGCGACCGGGACAAAAGGAATGTTCGATTAGCAATCAACAAAGCACCGGGACACAAATGACGACCGGGACACAGGGAGTATAAATGACGACCAGGACATAAGTAAAAAAAAACTAAAAAAACTAAAAAAAAGGTAAAAACTACAAAAAAACTAAAAAGAAAAAAAAACTAAAAACTAATAAAAAAACTAAAAAATCTAAAAATCTAAATAAACTAAAAAAGAAAAAAAAGAAAAAAGGAAAAAAATAAAGGAGAAAAACAAAACTAAAAACGAATGTATATACAGACCGGGACACCGGGATACAAATGACGACCGGGACACAGGGAATATAAATGACGACCGGGACACAGGGACACAACTACAACGGGGACGCCGGGGGGGACAGGGAAATATAAATGACGACCGGGACACCGGGACACAAGGAATATAAATGACGCCCGGGACACTCAAAGAGAAATCACAGACTGGGACACCGGGACACAAATGACGACCGGGACACAGGGAATATAAATGACGACCGGGACACAGGGATAAAACTACAAAGGGGACGCCAGGGGGCACAGGGGGATATATAAATGACGATGGCGACACAGGGAATGGTCGATTAGCAATCACCATCAACAAAGCTCAAGGGCAATCATTAGAATCATGAGGTATAGATCTGAATACGGATTGTTTTCCCATGGACCATTATATGTTGCATGTTCAAGAGTCGGTAAACCTGACAATCTATTCATATGCACAGACAATGGGACAGCAAAGAATGTTGTATATTCGCAAGTTTTACGTAGTTAAAAACATATATATATATATATATATATATATATATATATATATATATATATATATATATATATATATATATATATATATATATATATATATATATATATATATATTCACAGGTGGGACATAGGGACACAACTACAATGGCGCGTAACTAAAATGGCGCGTAACGACTTACGCGCGCGGGGGGGCTTGGGGGGCACGAAGCGCCCCCACCAACTAGGTTTTGGGGTGGCGCGAAGCGCCACCCCAATAGTTAGTATATATATAAAAGTTTGTTACGTAAGCTAATTTATAAGCTACGTATATCTTTTACTAATAAAGACATTTGTAGAAAATTAAAAGTTCTAGTTGTCTTTCTAAGTAATCAAAAATCGGAGGGAACTAGGCTTCCTCCCCCGCTCTTTTTTTCTCAAAATCATTCGATCAAAACTATCAGAAAGCCATTTAGACAAAAAAAAAAATATGCAAATTCCGTTTTAATTATTCCTCTGCGGAGAGCCAAAATCAAAACATGCATTGATTCAAAAACGTTCAGAAATTAAATAAAAAAACAAGTTTTTTTTTAACTGAAAGCAAGGAGCGACATTAAAACTTAAAACGAACAGAAATTACTTCGTATATGAAAGGGGCTGCTTCCTCATAAACGCCCCGCTCTTTACGGTAAAGTTTTTTACTGTTTTAAAAAGAAGAGTTGAGAGAAAGAGTCAAACCTTAGCGTAAAGAGCGGGGTGTTGATGAGGAAGCAGCCCCTTTCATATACGAAGTAATTTCTGTTCGTTTTAAGTTTTAATGTCACTCCTTCCTTTCAGTTAAAAAAAATTGTTTTTTCATTTAATATGTACTAAGCTTGTAACTTTTGGTTTTCTTTTTTAAGGTTTTTGAATTGTTATTATCCCCTGTTATTATAGAGAATCATCATTTGTAATAATTACAAATTTTCGGCTTTTGGGCCTTCCTACTGACATTATATCCGTTCAAACTTGTAATCATGTAGCGAGTCGATTTTATCAAACAAAAAAATAAGCTCATTTTAAAATTTTCAGGTATTTATCTAGTTTGAATATAAACATTATAAATTATTACTCAGGCAACTTATAAAAAAGTTGTGATTTATCGCTTAAATATAAGCGATAAATCACATTTAAGTGATTTATCACTTATATTTAAGTGATAAATCACTTAAATATAATTTTATTGCTCACGCCCAAATAATGAAAGACTGTCTGCATCAAGCAAGATTTTGGAGCAGTTTTAACAGTCATGACATAAGAATGGAATTAGGTCTTATGTAGTTTAGGCGAATTCTATTTCGGGCGAATTCTTAAAAAAAAAGAAAAAAAAGAAAACAAATTAAAAAAAAATCTGGCACCACGACATAGACGCTTCGAGTTTTATAAGTGATCTGTATCAGACAAGGTGGTTTTGCCAGAAAAAACCCTCTGTACAAATACCAATGATACCCAATAGAATTTAGGAAAAAAACAAGCTTATTTTCTCTTTTTATTATTTCTGCTACCTGAATTGACAAAGCCCAAATTGATGTTAGATTTACTATAAGCAACATTTTTAATGCCCATGCCAATGGGTATCACACATTTTCTTCTTCAAAATTGCCCCATCTAAATGGACAACTTTGAGTCAGAAAAAAAAACCTATTTTGTTGAAGATTGCTGGAGTTTCCAAAGTATTTTGTAAAATCTCTATTTTCAAAACCTCCTCCTACTTCTCATATTCAATAAGTCCTCAATATGTCCGCTTTATCATGGATTGCCGTAAAGCCAAAAGCATCCCCTGGCATGAACAGAATAAAATACAAACTGACCTGAAACCCTGAATACGTTGCTCCATTACTACCAACAGCAATGGTTAAAAATATAACAGTAGAAACTGCATTACATCCTGTATACGCCGCGCAAATCAAAGCTAATCCAGGAACAAACGTCCCTGAAAGTAGAACAGAAATATGTTAATAGATTAACGATACTAAAAATAAAAACAGAAGACAATGGGCGAAAAAGAGTTCTTTCAACTTTTCATATTTATCATATTGTATAGCCCAATAAAATATTTAGAACAGCCGCGGTATCTAAAAAATATTACCAGAAATTATGTTAAAATATTATCGTTTATCTATCGATGGATATGTATTATAAAGATCAACAATGCACATACTCAATTCTGACATACGGCCGAAATATTTATTCAAATTTGAATTCCATCGTCTTGCGATAAGAATTCCCTGTTGTTCTTCTTGTAGTTTATGTTTATGATGAAAAGGTAGTGTGGTCCCCGTCGCAATTTACGTTAGAATAAGCCCTCTGCTGATCTTCTAAGACCAGTGGTTTGATATGATCCCTCCTAGAAAAAACATCCATGATCGTTCTTTTCGCATGAAATACGCATTCCGCATTTTTATACATAGGAACTTGAAACATCTACAGTAGAATTCTCTTACATGCTGAATCTGATGGTATGCTTTTTTAAATATCACATGACTTTTTAAGTGTGTTTTCCTCTTTTTCCAAAATTAGGCAATTTTCTCAGGCTTGTAGCTTTTACGGTTAACATTAAACTTAATGAACTTTATATTCAGAATCAATGTCTGGGTAGCCGTTTTTTAGACTTTCAGTTACCACTGGGCCGAGTAGTTCTTTACTTTACAGCTCGTCACTGGGAACTTGTTTTAAGGAACCATATTCACATTTATAAAGTCATTCAAGCATTTGATTACTGTTGTTTTCTTCTTGCATGGGATAGGCATGTTCCCTTCACTTGATCCCAAGTTTTTACTGTTTTTAGGTTTTCCTCTATTTAAATATTCGATGCAAAACAGCAAACCTACTCTTACCTACTGAATTGCAAGTTTTCCGGATTGTAGTGACAGAGGTTTCTCTATTATGACGATAATAATCAGCAATCCAACTTGATACATTAGCGACTATCCACATCATGAGATAAGGCAATGCTGACAAAAACCCATTCTAAAAAAAATATTTAAAATTAATTTAATTAATTCAATTAATTAATTAAAATTAATTAATTAATTAACTAAGATTAATTAATTTAAATTAATTGATTAAAATTAATAAAATTAATTAAAAGAAAATCATGAAAAACGATAGAATTAGTTTAGTCAGAATAGCAGCAAAAGTGAAGACGAGTCACTTACAAAAATAATTCATCAAAGAATTACAAAGGCTTACCAAGACAACGATCCCTTAGAGGATGCTAAAAATAAAACTAGATCTTTGATGTGTTACGGCAAACAAACCACGTAAATCACAGTTGTAGAGCAAGGCATGTAGCTATGTTTCGTTCGACAAAAATTGAAGGCAATCGCTTACGCTTTCCATGGCATCAAGATACTTCACCGATAAGCCGAAGATACTAAAGAATGCGTTTTCAGGATCAGTGCATCGAAAATTTTTGCCCACTTTGATCCAATTTTTCACTTCAATTCGACATTTTTGCTTATATTTGAGTCGGGAGGGGGTACTGTAATTAATTTTCCCCCCGGTATCATCAATCCTAAGGATGTCTCTGATCCCCTCCGGAGCAGAGTCCAGATCTGACCTACAACTTCACAATTTACAATGGAGAAATTAGCTCTCGCCAAATTTTTCACCATCTTACAACCTTTCCGGTATACGCCCTTATTCTGCATTTCTTTTTATACTGCTTTACTGGCTAAGAAAGAAAACTGATTTTTATTTCAGGGGAGACATTTGAAATTTTTTAGACTTCATAAGAGTTTCTCCTCTGCTTCAAGAACCCCAATTGAAAAAAACTAAGGCGTTCTAAAACGTTGGCAGTCACTATAGACTGCGGATAACTGTCTAAGCGTCAGAAACACCATATTCCTAGGGAATGCCCCCCCCCCACATTTTAGATCCACATTCAGATTACGTAAGTGAGTAGAATAAAATTAGTGAGATGTCAAGATGAATGAAAGAACATGAAAATGAAGGACATGATAACAATTGAAATCTAGACCTCCCAAATCTCATTCTCAATTGGTAAATGCAGGAATTTTACTATTTCAATTTTTAAATTATGCATGACCATTAAAAGAATGAAATGACTAGTGAAAATAGAGGATAGCCAGCCAAAAACAAGGAGTGATCCCACTAAATCTGCCACTATTTGTCGGAAGCAGTTAATGTAATATCATGACTTTTCATCCAACAGAACAAGTTATCAACAGAGATCAAATATGTGAAAAAAATTGGCAAATCAAGCGTAAATTCAGTTCTTGTGGTACACATGCGTACCCTGGATTAGGACACCACTAGCGTCAGAATCCCACTTTCGATCAAAATAAGCTTAAGCTGAAATAGAATTTAGCGACCAAGTCGGTTGCATTCAGTTTGTTTCTGGCATCTATTTCTAACAAACAAAAACAGAGTATTATTTTGCATACATGTTGCTTACTTCTGGACCATGCTACTTGGCGAATTCCCTTAGACTGTTAAAGAAATAAGGCTGTTAAAGGAATAACATTTGAAGTGATTGATCCATATGGCATAGGAGTCTTTATTTTATCGTTCGCCTTCTCAAACGAGTTACAGAAAGGTACCATAACAGAATTGTCAAGACCATGGTCATGAGCAATGACCAACAACTGGCTATGTATAACTGAGCCGAATACCTCTCAAATATCCAAAGCTACAGAAATTCATACATCACCATAACAGTAACACTCAAGAAAAGCGTTCGCTATGGTATGCTAGTCAATGATCATCTGCATCTGCGGTTCCATTCGAATATATCTGTTCCATAAATTAATAAAAAGTCGAAGTGGTTTGGGAAGGCATTTTTTTATGATATTTCTTATAATGAGAGTGTAACTCTACCTTAAAAGTAGAATAGTTACTTCTTCTATTTACGTCCCACTCTCTGCTCGGTCCCATTGCGATTATATTAGTATTTTAGATAATTTTAAAGATTTTAATAGTTTTGTTATAGGTAGAGATTTTAATGCTTAAAGCCCTTAAAGGTAGATAATTATTCTATGGACAGAAGAGGTAAATATGTTGAAGATCGTTTAATTAGTAAATCATTGCTTGCAATCAATGACATATATGCTACTACACATGATGCTAGTATTAGTCCAGATGTAACAGCTAGTAGTTCTCAGCTTCATAAGTTTGTGAGAGATTGGAAGATTTTAGATGAGATACAATCACTTTTGGATCACAATTTTATTATGTTTAGTAGTGTATTATTGGATAGAATTGATTAAGTTTATTTGCTTCCTCTTAACAGTTGCAAAGATATTGATTTAAATGTGGGTTCTTTTACTAAAGTATTTCAACTGGCAACTTCAGAATAAATATTCAAAGCAACTTCAGTATTCTGGATGGTGAAGCCCTGAATTCTCTAATTTGAGAAGACTATATAGACATAAAATAAGAATTAACAGAGTCCTTAATGCAAGTAAGCAGCAAGTTATTTAAGCTAAAAGAAACTGGGAATTAGAAATACTAAAAGCTAAGTTTGATGATTAGAAAAAGTTCTTTGTAGATCAAGCTAGTTCAGACCCTTGGAATACAATCTATCGTTTTGTAAATCTTCAGAGGGAAAAGTTAAGTCAATACATATTCTTAAAGATGAAAGTACAAGCACGACATCAATTAGAGACGCGGGTAAAGTCCTATTTGATAGTTGGTTTTGGAAAGATATTCTTTTGCATGATAATCGTGTTCACAGTAAAGTTAAAGATCATGCTTCAAATACATTAAGTGAAGGAATTGTAGGTGCAGACGAGATCAATCTAGATGAATTAGAAGATGCAATCAAATCCGTGAAACCTGAAAGCACTGACTTAACGCTCTTGCTCAGCAAGGCCGCCAGTGTAGAAGGAACTGGTTGACAACGCCATCAGTCTTCTCCAAGTAGCCCTGTCCAGGGCTAATCGATACCAAAATCGATTTTAAGAATTACTGAGGATGTTACGCACAAATCATAACTACGAAACGAATCACACTTTTGGAACTCTAAAAACATCTTAACTAAATATTTCCGAAAAAGTGTTTGATGGTCACCAAAATTGATTTGAAGAGCTTCCTAGGTTGTTAATTACAAACTTACGGCTAATCTATACATATAAAAATAAGTTGTCTGTGTGTGTGTGTCTGTCGAGTGACGTCATGTTTGTGTGTCGACTGACGTCATGTTTTCGACTGACGAAATTACAGACCGGGACATCGTGACGCAAATGACGACCGGGACACCGGCACATAGGGAATATAAATGACGACCGGGACGCTCAAAGAGAAAGCGACCGGGACACAAGGAATGTTCAATTAGCAATCACCATCAACAAAGCACCGGGACACAGGGAGTATAAATGACGACCAGGACATAAGTAAAAAAAAAACTAAAAAAACTAAAAAAAGGTAAAAACTACAAAAAACTAAAAAGAAAAACGACTAAAAACTAATAAAAAAAACTAAAAAGCTAAAAAACTAAAAAAACTAAAAAAGAAAAAAAAAGAAAAAAAGGAAAAAAATGAAAAATAAAGGAGAAAAACAAAACTAAAAAAAAATAAAAATAAAAAAAAACTAAAAAGAAAAAAGGGGAAAAATACAAAAATTTATTTCATCATATACCATTTCAAAAACGAATGTATATACAGACCGGGACACCGGGATACAAATGACGACCGGGACACAGGGAATATAAATGACGACCGGGACACAGGGACACAACTACAACGGGGACGCCGGGGGGCACAGGGGGATATATAAATGACGACGGGTACACAAGAAATGTTCGATTAGCAATCACCATCAACAAAGCTCAAGGGCAATCATTAGAATCATGAGGTATAACTAAAAAAAAACTAAAAAAAAAGGTAAAAAACTAAAAACAAAAAAAAAGACCAATTCAAAAACGAATGTATATACAGAGCGGGACACAAATGACGACCGGGACACCGGGACACAAGGAATATAAATGACGCCCGGGACACTCAAAGAGAAATCACAGACTGGGACACCGGGACACAAATGACGACCGGGACAAAGGGAATATAAATGACGACCGGGACACAGGGACACAACTACAACGGGGACGCCGGGGGGCACCGGGGGATATATAAATGACGACGGCGACACACAGAATGGTCGATTAGCAATCACCATCAACAAAGCTCAAGGGCAATCATTAGAATCATGAGGTATAGATCTGAATACGGATTGTTTTCCCATGGACCATTATATGTTGCATGTTCAAGAGTCGGTAAACCTGACAATCTATTTATATGCACAGACAATGGGACAGCAAAGAATGTTGTATATTCGCAAGTTTTACGTAGTTAAAAACATATATATATATATATATATATATATATATATATATATATATATATATATATATATATATATATATATATATATATATATATATATCTATATTCACAGGTGGGACATAGGGACACAACTACAATGGCGTGTAACTAATATGGCGCATAATGACTTAATGACTTTACGTAGTTAAAAACATATATATATATATATATATATATATATATATATATATATATATATATATATATATATATATATATATATTCACAGGTGGGACATAGGGACACAACTACAATGGCCAGCTAGTATTGTAATATATGAGTCCCAAATGATTACATGATTTCTCCTAAAACGTTTAAAAAAGATAAACATTTAAAAACGCAAGTATTCTATGTACAGTAAAGAGTAAACTTATCATTCGTTCAAAAATTAGCGTGAATGAAGGAACGACATCTAAATCAAATAGAAACTAAAATGAACAGAGAAGTAAAACTTAATAAAATAAAACAGAAATTTGCCATGAAATTAGTATTAAAATTTATTTTTGCTCAAAATATACAATTTGGAAATGTGCAATGTGCAATTTATGGTATTTACAAGCTAAATTGACGGAGTAACGACACTTTATCACGAGTTGAAACCAAAGGTCAAACCAAACTAGAGGATAGTGATCACAGAACAAAGGTAGTGAATTTAGGAGGGGTTCAACTATAACTAAAATTACTAGAATCCCTGACAGCTTGCCATTATCCACCAAAGTTGAAATAATCGAACTTTCTTAGTTTCAAATTATTAAAGTATGGATTTCAAGTAAATTTTATAAATCAAATTTAGATTCAATATTTATTTAGGCCCAGGCTAAAGTTTTCAAAAGTGTGTGGGTTCTTCTGACTTCACCCTATTTTCATCAACTATAAAATATTTCGGAATGGATTGGTCTGCAAAACAAAAGCTAGTTTAGAATAATATGCAAAAGCACCTTCTATCAGGGCTGCATTTTCCTTCCGATCAATTTAAAGAAAAATGTGTTTAATATGGATATTTCCTTACAAAAAGTGGAAGGCAAGTAAGTGATAACTCCCTACTAGCTTCAGCTCCACTCAGTTTAATGACCTTACCCTTGATTTCCAACCCTTTCTTTCAAATTGAAACTACGTTGTTCAAATATTCCTATCTGAGACGCAATTAAATGTCCAACCACACCATATCCACCTTTTCAATTCAATCTAGCACAATTTCAATGCCATAGTTTATCAAACAAAATCCCAATAACTAGGTTTACTTTTATTTTGCAGTTTGAACTTAGGTCTTATTTCTTAGATATGTATAAAAAAGACCAACCAAAATCACAAAATCACCATTCAAAACACTTTCCATTAGTAAGAGAGGACAACAGCAAGAACTTTCGAGCACTGTTCTCGTGTTCCTTATGTTCTTTTAGAGAACTGTTCTCGCTAAATTTGTCAGGTTGAATAAAATCCATCTTGACAAAGACGGAAAACTAGCATCTTAGCAGAGGATGTTATGTCTTCCGAATTTGCCAATTGATTAAAAAAAATTAGAAACTATATTTTTCCCCACTATTGGATCAACATAAGAAGAATATGCAACTAGTACTTACTGATTTAATGTCAAAATGCAGAACAGATTTCATATACGTGGGTAGTTCCGTCAGAAGAGTATAAAAACCCCAATTATTTCCACAATGTGCGACGAAAATTGCCCAGAAAGGTAATGACGTAAAAATTGCATACCATGGAGTTCCACCTTTCTAAAGTAAAAATCATAATTAGCATAGTAGTACAATCACTATTACGGAAAAAAACTGTTACAAATGAACACCTAGGGGGGAGGGACTATTCACACACAAACCTCCCTTCATTTGGAAAAGCATATTTCACAAATCCTTGTGAAAACAAAACAGAAACGCTGAAGGTAACCTTTTTTAGATAAAAAATGCCAACGTTAAAACTTTATGATCAACATAAATGCACCCAAAATATGACGGTTTCTGTCAGTTTCTTAAGCCAGAACTACTCGCTCAAGTCCAACTATTTCTAACAACGATTCAACGCTTGAAGTGCTCATGAACAAGCTTATTTCTCAAGCTTATGTTACATTTCAGCTTAAAGAATTGAGAAAGAGCGACAGTCTCCATCAAGCGAAGAAAATACCAATCAGAATACAACATGATTGTCCCTCCCCCTTGGCCAACCTTGTACGCACCGTAGCCCATAGTAACCAAAATTTAAAAACACATTTTAAAAAAAAGGTGAAAAGAGGAAGAACCACTATCTGAACATGACTCAGGAATGGTAACTGTCATTTCAATCAATTGCATTGATAAAAGCTGGTAGCAAAACAAAATTCTGGAAAATAAAAAGTGACCTGAAACCCCGCGAAAATGGTACCGAATCGAAAAGGAAACTATATCTATGGAACCATCATAGTCGAAAACCCCATTTAGAAAATTATCATGAGAATTAGTAAATATCATAGAATTAGCGCTGAAATATTCTATAGAGATGTGTAAGTACTCATTTGAAAGGAAATTGCTACATCTAAATAATTTTTGCAAGCAACAAAAATAAGATGAAATAATAAAAATCTGTTTTTGTCAAAACCTCCATCTTACATATGAAAAAATTATGTCCTATGGTGTGCGATGTCATATTTAAAGACTTCGCTGCCTTATTCCCTAGGGTTTTTTTCTATGCTAGATCCGGTTAAAAATAAAAGCGAAAGATATATACATATATATCTATATATATAAAAATAAGTTGTCTGTGTGTGGATCTGTGGATGGATCAGGTGACGTCATGTTTGTCCGCATATGACGTCTGAATTATTTCACACTAATACAAAAGAAGAAAAAAACTAAAAAAGGTAAAAACTACAAAAAAAACTAAAAAGAAAAAAAAACTAAAAAAGCTAAAAAACTAAAAAAAACTAAAAAAAGGTAAAAATCTAATAACTAAAAAAAAAACTGAAAAAAATAAAAAAAGGCAAAAACTACAAAAAAAATAAAAACTAATAAAAAAAAAGCTAAAAAGCTAAAAAACTAAAAAAAAACTAAAAAAAAACTAAAAAAAGGTAAAAAACTAAAAAAAACTAAAAACTAAAAAAGAAAAAAACTAAAAAAAAGGAAAAAACTGAAAAATAAAAGAGAAAAAGAAAACTAAAAAACATGAATAAATATATATAAAAATAAGTTGTTTGTGGGTTATGTCTGTCTGTCTGTCTGTCGAGTGACGTCGTGTTTGTCCGCATATGACGTCTGAATTATTTCACACTAATACAAAAGAAGAAAAAAAAACTAAAAAAGGTAAAAACT
>NC_088882.1:22923113-22952817 GCF_032884065.1 Artemia franciscana | reverse complement strand
AACACCTAGTTGGTGGGGGCGCTTCGCGCCCCCCCCAAGCCCCCCCCGCGCGCGTAAGTCGTTACGCGCCATAATAGTTACGCGCCATTGTAGTTGTGTCCCTATGTCCCACCTGTGAATATAGATATATATATATATATGGTTTTAACTACGTAAAACTTGCGAATATACAACATTCTTTGCTGTCCCATTGTCTTTGCATATAAATAGATTGTCAGGTTATCCCCTGTTTCCCCCGGTGTCCCCATTGTAGTTGTGTCCCTGTGTCCCGGTCGTCATTTATATTCCCTGTGTCCCGGGTCCCGGTCATCATTTGTATCCCGGTGTCCCGGTCTGTATATACATTCGTTTTTTAGTTTTGTTTTTCTCCTTTATTTTTTCCTTTTTTTTTTCTTTTTTAGCTTATTTAGATTTTTATATTTTTTAGTTTTTTTTATTAGTTTTAGTTTTTATTTCTTTTTAGTTTTTTTGTCCCGGTCGTCATTTATATCCCCCTGTTTCCCCCGGTGTCCCCGTTGTAGTTGTGTCCCTGTGTCCCGGTCGTTATTTATATTCCCTGTGTCCCGGTCGTCATTTGTATCCCGGTGTACCGGTCTGTATATACATTCGTTTTTTAGTTTTGTTTTTCTCCTTTATTTTTTTCCTTTTTTTTTCTTTTTTAGTTTATTTAGATTTTTAGATTTTTTAGTTTTTTTATTAGTTTTTAGTTTTTTTTTTCTTTTTAGTTTTTTTGTAGTTTTACCCTTCTTTTTAGTTTTGTTAATTTTTTTTTTTACTTGTGTCCTGGTCGTCATTTATACTCCCTGTGTCCCGGTGCTTTGTTGATTGCTAATCGAACATTCCTTTTGTCCTGGTCGCTTTCTCTTTGAGTGTCGTCATTTATTTTTTTTCTTTTTAGTTCTTTTAGTTTTTACCTTTTTTAGTTTTTTTTTAGTTTTTAGTTTTTTTAGTTTTTTACCTTTTTTTAGTTTTTTTAGTTTTTTAGCTTTTTTATTTTTTTTTATTAGTTTTTAGTTTTTTTGTAGTTTTTGCCTTTTTTTTTAGTTTTTTGTCCTGGTCGCTTTCTCTTTGAGTGTCGTCATTTATTAGTTTTTTCCTTTTTTTTTTAGTTTTTTATTGGTTTTTTACCTTTATTTTAGCTTATTTTTCAGTTTTTTCCTTTTTTTTAGTTTTTTTTTATTTTTTATTTTTTTTAGTTTTTTACCTTTTTTTAGTTTTTTTAGTTTTTTTAGTTTTTTAGCTTTTTTACTTTTTTTATTAGTTTTTAGTTTTTTTTTGTAGTTTTTTGCCTTTTTTTAGTTTTTTCAGTTTTTTTTTTAGTTTTTTATTGGTTTTTACCTTTATAGTTTTTTTAGTTTTTTAGCTTTTTTATTTTTTTTATTAGTTTTTAGTTTTTTTTTTGTAGTTTTTTGCCTTTTTTTTAGTTTTTTCAGTTTTGACGTCACCTAATCCAGTTTTTTCAGGTGACGTCACCTGACACATCCATCCACACATCCATCCACACATCCACAGACAGACAACTTATTTTTATATACTAGCTGTTGGGGTGGCGCTTCGCGCCACCCCAACACCTAGTTGGTGGGGGCGCTTCGCGCCCCCCCCAAGCCCCCCCGCGCGCGTAAGTCGTTACGCGCCATAATAGTTACGCGCCATTGTAGTTGTGTCCCTATGTCCCACCTGTGAATATAGATATATATATATATATATGGTTTTAACTACGTAAAACTTGCGAATATACAACATTCTTTGCTGTCCCATTGTCTTTGCATATAAATAGATTGTCAGGTTATCCCCCTGTTTCCCCCGGTGTCCCCGTTGTAGTTGTGTCCCTGTGTCCCGGTCGTCATTTATATTCCCTGTGTCCCGGGTCCCGGTCATCATTTGTATCCCGGTGTCCCGGTCTGTATATACATTCGTTTTTTAGTTTTGTTTTTCTCCTTTATTTTTTTTCCTTTTTTTTTCTTTTTTAGCTTATTTAGATTTTTAGATTTTTTAGTTTTTTTTATTAGTTTTTAGTTTTTATTTCTTTTTAGTTTTTTTGTCCCGGTCGTCATTTATATCCCCCTGTTTCCCCCGGTGTCCCCGTTGTAGTTGTGTCCCTGTGTCCCGGTCGTTATTTATATTCCCTGTGTCCCGGTCGTCATTTGTATCCCGGTGTACCGGTCTGTATATACATTCGTTTTTTAGTTTTGTTTTCTCCTTTATTTTTTTCCTTTTTTTTTCTTTTTTAGTTTATTTAGATTTTTAGATTTTTTAGTTTTTTTATTAGTTTTTAGTTTTTTTTTCTTTTTAGTTTTTTTGTAGTTTTTACCTTCTTTTTAGTTTTGTTAATTTTTTTTTTTACTTGTGTCCTGGTCGTCATTTATACTCCCTGTGTCCCGGTGCTTTGTTGATTGCTAATCGAACATTCCTTTTGTCCTGGTCGCTTTCTCTTTGAGTGTCGTCATTTATTTTTTTCTTTTTTAGTTCTTTTAGTTTTTACCTTTTTTAGTTTTTTTTTAGTTTTTAGTTTTTTTAGTTTTTTACCTTTTTTTAGTTTTTTTAGTTTTTTAGCTTTTTTATTTTTTTTTATTAGTTTTTAGTTTTTTTTTGTAGTTTTTGCCTTTTTTTTTAGTTTTTTGTCCTGGTCGCTTTCTCTTTGAGTGTCGTCATTTATTAGTTTTTTCCTTTTTTTTTTTTAGTTTTTTATTGGTTTTTACCTTTATTTTAGCTTATTTTTCAGTTTTTTCCTTTTTTTTAGTTTTTTTTTTTATTTTTTATTTTTTTTAGTTTTTTACCTTTTTTTAGTTTTTTTAGTTTTTTTAGTTTTTTAGCTTTTTTACTTTTTTTATTAGTTTTTAGTTTTTTTTTTGTAGTTTTTGCCTTTTTTTAGTTTTTTCAGTTTTTTTTTTAGTTTTTTTTTGTAGTTTTTGCCTTTTTTTTAGTTTTTTTAGTTTTTTAGCTTTTTTATTTTTTTTATTAGTTTTTAGTTTTTTTTGTAGTTTTTGCCTTTTTTAGTTTTTTCAGTTTTGACGTCACCTGATCCAGTTTTTTCAGGTGACGTCACCTGACACATCCATCCACACATCCATCCATCCATCCATCCACAGACAACTTATTTTTATATATATAGATATATATCTATCTATATTCACAGGTGGGACATAGGGACACAACTACAATGGCGCGTAACTATTATGGCGCGTAACGACTTACGCGCGCGGGGGGGCTTGGGGGGGCGCGAAGTGCCCCCACCAACTAGGTGTTGGGGTGGCGCGAAGCGCCACCCCAACAGCTAGTATATATATATATATGGTTTTAACTACGTAAAACTTGCGAATATACAACATTCTTTGCTGTCCCATTGTCTTTGCATATAAATAGATTGTCAGGTTTACCGACTCTTGAACATGCAACATATAATGGTCCATGGGAAAACAATCTGTATTCAGATCTATACCTCATGATTCTAATGATTGCCCTTGAGCTTTGTTGATGGTGATTGCTAATCGACCATTCCCTGTCCCGGTGTCCCGGTCGTCATTTATATCCCCCTGTTTCCCCCGGTGTCCCCGTTGTAGTTTTGTCCCTGTGTCCCGGTCGTCATTTATATTCCCTGTGTCCCGGTCGTCATTTGTATCCCGGTGTCCCAGTCTGTATATACATTCGTTTTTTAGTTTTGTTTTTCTCCTTTATTTTTTTCCTTTTTTTTTCTTTTTTAGTTTATTTAGATTTTTAGATTTTTTTAGTTTTTTTATTAGTTTTTAGTTTTTTTTCTTTTTTTTGTAGTTTTTTACCTTCTTTTTAGTTTTGTTAGTTTTTTTTTTTACTTATGTCCTGGTCGTCATTTATACTCCCTGTGTCCCGGTGCTTTGTTGATTGCTAATCGAACATTCCTTTTGTCCTGGTCGCTTTCTCTTTGAGTGTCGTCATTTATTTTTTTCTTTTTTAGTTCTTTTAGTTTTTACCTTTTTTAGTTTTTTTTTAGTTTTTTAGATGAAAATTTTTTTTAGTTTTTTCCTTTTTTTCTTTTTAGTTTTTTATTGGTTTTTACCTTTATTTTAGCTTATTTTTCAGTTTTTTCCTTTTTTTTAGTTTTTTTTATTTTTTATTTTTTTTAGTTTTTTACCTTTTTTTAGTTTTTTTAGTTTTTTTAGTTTTTTAGCTTTTTACTTTTTTTATTAGTTTTTAGTTTTTTTTGTAGTTTTTGCCTTTTTTTAGTTTTTTCAGTTTTTTTTTTAGTTTTTATTGGTTTTTACCTTTATTTTAGCTTATTTTTCAGTTTTTTTCCTTTTTTTAGTTTTTTTTAGTTTTTAGTTTTTTTAGCTTTTTACCTTTTTTTTAGTTTTTTTAGTTTTTTTAGTTTTTTAGCTTTTTTATTTTTTTTATTAGTTTTTAGTTTTTTTTGTAGTTTTTGCCTTTTTTTAGTTTTTTTAGTTTTTTAGCTTTTTTATTAGTTTTTAGTTTTTTTTGTAGTTTTTGCCTTTTTTTATTTTTTTCTTTTTAGTTTTTTTGTAGTTTTTACCTTCTTTTTAGTTTTGTTAGTTTTTTTTTTTTACTTATGTCCTGGTCGTCGTTTATACTCCCTGTGTCCCGGTGCTTTGTTGATTGCTAATCGAACATTCCTTTTGTCCTGGTCGCTTTCTCTTTGAGTGTCGTCATTTATTTTTTTCTTTTTTAGATCTTTTAGTTTTTACCTTTTTTAGTTTTTTTTTAGTTTTTTAGATGAAATTTTTTTTTAGTTTTTTCTTTTTTTCTTTTTAGTTTTTTATTGGTTTTTACCTTTATTTTAGCTTATTTTTCAATTTTTTCCTTTTTTTTAGTTTTTTTTTATTTTTTATTTTTTTTATTTTTTTACCTTTTTTTAGTTTTTTTTAGTTTTTTTAGTTTTTTAGCTTTTTTACTTTTTTTATTAGTTTTTAGTTTTTTTTTGTAGTTTTTGCCTTTTTTTAGTTTTTTCAGTTTTTTTTTTTAGTTTTTTATTGGTTTTTACCTTTATTTTAGCTTATTTTTCAGTTTTTTCCTTTTTTTTAGTTTTTTTTTAGTTTTTAGTTTTTTTAGTTTTTTACCTTTTTTTTAGTTTTTTTAGTTTTTTTAGTTTTTTAGCTTTTTTATTTTTTTTATTAGTTTTTAGTTTTTTTTTGTAGTTTTTGCCTTATTTTAGTTTTTTTAGTTTTTTAGCTTTTTTATTAGTTTTTAGTTTTTTTTGTAGTTTTTGCCTTTTTTTTGTTTTTTTTTAGTTTTTTAGCTTTTTTATTTTTTTTATTAGTTTTTAGTTTTTTTTTGTAGTTTTTGCCTTTTTTTAGTTTTTTCAGTTTTCAGTTTTGTCACCTGATCCAGTTTTTTCAGGTGACGTCACCTGATCCATCCACAGATCCACACACAGACAACTTATTTTTATATATATAGAAGATATAATCTGGCGTAACGGACAGACAACTTATTTTTATATATATAGATATATATATATATATATATATATATATATATATATATATATATATATATATATATATATATATATATATATATATATATATATATATATATATATATATATATATATATATATATATATATATATATATATATATATATATATATATATATATATATATATATATATGTATATATATATATATATATATACATATATATATATATATATATATATATATATATATATATATATATATATATATATATATATATATATATATATATATATGTATATATATGTATATATATATATATATATATATATATCTATATATATAAAAATAAGTTGTCTGTGTGTGGATCTGTGGATGGATCAGGTGACGTCATGTTTCGGCTGACGTCATGAAATTAGTTGCCATCATTTTTGCTTTGAAGGTGACGTCATTCAAGTTATATAAGACATATGTTCGCCGTCATGTTTCGGCTGACGTCATGAAATTAGTTGCCATCATTTTTGCTTTGAAGGCGTGACGTCATTCAAGTTATATAAGACGTATGTTCGCGTAGAATTCTATTAATGCTTAAGTTTATAATGACTGATGAAGATGCTCAAAGAGTCTATGCCAAAAAACTTGCTGCTGATAGAGAAAGTCAGAAAAGAAAGCGTGCCGAGGAACTACCAGAGCAACGCGAAAGCAGACTTGCTGCTAAAAGAGAAAGTGAAAAAAGAAGGCGTGCCGAGGAACTACTAGAGCAACGCAGAAGCAGACTTGCTGCTAAAAGAGAAAGTGAAAAAAGAAGGCGTGCCGAGGAATCAAAAGACCAGCAGGGAAACAGGCTTGAGGCTGATAGAGAAAGAAAGAACAGAAAGCATGCCGAGGAACTACCAGAGCAACGCAGAAGCAGACTTGCTGCTAAAAGAGAAAGTGAAAAAAGAAGGCGTGCCGAGGAACTACTAGAGCAACGCAGAAGCAGACTTGCTGCTAAAAGAGAAAGTGAAAAAAGAAGGCGTGCCGAGGAATCAAAAGACCAGCAGGGAAACAGGCTTGCTGCTGATAGAGAAAGTAAGAAAAGAAAGCGTGCCGAGGAGTCAGAGCAATCTGAAAGTTATCGCCTGGCATTCAGGTACAACCCAGTCGATGATTATAGCTTGAGTAGATGTGTTCAAATCGGGACAATGTCTAAAATTTGTCCCTATTGCAAGGCCTTGAAATTCAATGGTGAAACAATGGGAATGTGTTGCGCCTCAGGAAAAGTTAAACTTCCTCTATTGGCTGCACCACCAGAGCCATTGAAGACTTTCCTTACTGGAACTACGTCAGAATCTAAGCGTTTTTTGTTAAAAATCAGACAATACAACTCATGTTTCCAAATGACGTCGTTTGGAGCCCAAATCGAAAATCCAGATCAATTTATGTCTACTTTCAAAGTAAAAGGGCATATATATATAAAAATAAGTTGTCTGTGTGTGGATCTGTGGATGGATCAGGTGACGTCATGTTTCGGCTGACGTCATGAAATTAGTTGCCATCATTTTTGCTTTGAAGGTGACGTCATTCAAGTTATATAAGACATATGTTCGCCGTCATGTTTCGGCTGACGTCATGAAATTAGTTGCCATCATTTTTGCTTTGAAGGCGTGACGTCATTCAAGTTATATAAGACGTATGTTCGCGTAGAATTCTATTAATGCTTAAGTTTATAATGACTGATGAAGATGCTCAAAGAGTCTATGCCAAAAAACTTGCTGCTGATAGAGAAAGTCAGAAAAGAAAGCGTGCCGAGGAACTACCAGAGCAACGCGAAAGCAGACTTGCTGCTAAAAGAGAAAGTGAAAAAAGAAGGCGTGCCGAGGAACTACTAGAGCAACGCAGAAGCAGACTTGCTGCTAAAAGAGAAAGTGAAAAAAGAAGGCGTGCCGAGGAATCAAAAGACCAGCAGGGAAACAGGCTTGAGGCTAATAGAGAAAGAAAGAACAGAAAGCATGCCGAGGAACTACCAGAGCAACGCAGAAGCAGACTTGCTGCTAAAAGAGAAAGTGAAAAAAGAAGGCGTGCCGAGGAACTACTAGAGCAACGCGGCAGAAGCAGACTTGCTGCTAAAAGAGAAGTGAAAAAAGAAGGCGTGCCGAGGAATCAAAAGACCAGCAGGGAAACAGGCTTGCTGCTGATAGAGAAAGTAAGAAAAGAAAGCGTGCCGAGGAATCAGAGCAATCTGAAAGTTATCGCCTGGCATTCAGGTACAACCCAGTCGATGATTATAGCTTGAGTAGATGTGTTCAAATCGGGACAATGTCTAAAATTTGTCCCTATTGCAAGGCCTTGAAATTCAATGGTGAAACAATGGGAATGTGTTGCGCCTCAGGAAAAGTTAAACTTCCTCTATTGGCTGCACCACCAGAGCCATTGAAGACTTTCCTTACTGGAACTACGTCAGAATCTAAGCGTTTTTTGTCAAAAATCATACAATACAACTCATGTTTCCAAATGACGTCGTTTGGAGCCCAAATCGAAAATCCAGATCAATTTATGTCTACTTTCAAAGTAAAAGGGCAAATTTATCATAAAGCAGGGTCCCTTCTACCATTCTCAGGCGAGAATCATAAATTTTTACGCATGACATTACGGCACGTGTCTTCCGGCAAAAGTTGAAATCACTGATAAACTACCTTGTAAAACATGAAGTGTTTGGATCAGTGCGATGCTGGATGTACTCAGTGGAATGGCAAAAACGAGGTTTGCCACACGCACATATACTAATCTGGCTACATAAAAAAATTACTTCAAACGAAATTGATGATGTGATTTCCGCTGAAATACCTGATAAAAATGTCGATAAGGGGTTACCTGATATTATTGTAAAAAATATGATACATGGACCTTGCGGTGCACTGAACGAAAATTCACCATGCATGGCCAAAGGAAGGTGCACAAAGCAATATCCTCGACTTTTAGTACCCAAAACAATTACTGGCAATGATGGTTACCCACAATATAGAAGAAGATCTACTGAAGATGGCGGTAAAACAGCAATAATAAAGAAGCGTAACGGTACCACCATCGAAGTAGATAACCAGTGGGTTGTTCCATATTCCCCTTTATTATCAAAAACATTTAATGCACACATAAACGTTGAATACTGTAACTCCGTAAAGGCAATCAAATACATATGTAAATACGTCAACAAAGGCAGTGACATGGCAGTTTTTGGCTTGCAGTCCGAAATCAAAGATTTCGATGAAATCGTAGAATATCAGGCTTGAAGATACATAAGCAGTAATGAAGCTGTTTGGCGAATTCTTTCATTTCCGATACATGAACGTAGTCCAGCTGTTGTTCACTTAGCGGTACATTTACAGAATGGTCAACGTGTTTATTTCACGGAAACCAACGTGCAACAAAGAGTCCTGAATCCACCGGATACAACATTAACAGCTTTTTTTTCGCTTTGCAAAAATGATTCTTTTGCGAAAAAACTGCTGTATACTGAAGTGCCTTCGTATGAAACCCTTTGGCAGCACCTTAATATTGCTTGCGGGAGATTTCAGGCAAACATTACCTATAATACCTAGATCAACTCCTGCAGACGAAATGAATGCTTGCCTGAAAAATTCTAATTTATGGGCACACGTAAAAACATTAAAATTAACTACAAATATGCGTGTCCGATTGCAAAACGATGACTCTGGTCAAACATTTTCAGATCAATTGCTGGCAATGGGAAACGGAAAGCTCCCAGTAAACTCAATTTCAGGACGTATACAACTACCTGCTGATTTCTGTAATTTAGTGACGTCCAAAAATGAATTGATTGAAAAAGTATTTCCGAATATTCTAAAAAATTATAAAAATAATAAATGGCTAAGTGAAAGAGCGATTCTCGCACCCAAAAATATAGACGTCCACGAAATCAACAATATTGTTTTGACCAAGATTCAAGACCAGGCAGTCCTTTACAAGTCAGTCGACACAGTTTTGGAACCAAATGAAGCGGTTAATTATCCATCTGAATTTTTAAATTCCATAGATCTTTCAGGGTTTCCACCACACGTGCTACAACTAAAAATAGGCGTACCAATAATATTGTTACGTAACATAAACCCACCAAAGCTTTGCAATGGCACTCGACTTGCCGTAAAAAAAACAATGGAAAACCTAATAGAGGCCACAATCCTGACAGGGCCTTTTGAGGGTGAGGCTGTTCTTATTCCTCGCATTCCCATGATTCCAACTGATCTGCCTTTTCAATTTAAAAGATTGCAATTCCCAATTCGATTAGCATTTGCAATCACCATTAACAAAGCTCAAGGTCAATCATTAGAAAAATGTGGTATTGATCTTAATACTGATTGTTTTTCCCATGGACAATTGTACGTTGCATGTTCGAGGGTCGGTAAACCTGACAATCTATTTATATGCAGCGAGAATTGGACAGCGAAGAATGTTGTATATTCGCAAGTTTTACGCAGTTAATTTGTATTTCGGAACCAAATGAAGCGGTTAATTATCCATCTGAATTTTTAAATTCCATAGATCCTTCAGGGTGTCCACCACACCTGCTACAACTAAAAATAGGCGTACCAATAATACTTTTAAGAAATATCAACCCACCAAAGCTTTGCAATGGCACGCGACTTGCCGTAAAAAAAAAACAATGGAAAACCTAATAGATGCCACAATCTTGACAGGGCCTTATGAGGGTGAGGCTGTTCTTATTCCTCGCATTCCCATGATTCCAACGGATCTGCTTTTTCAATTTAAAAGATTGCAATTCCCAATTCGATTAGCATTTGCAACCACCATCAACAAAGCTCAAGGGCAATCACTAGAAAAATGCGGTATAGATCTTAATACAGATTGCTTTACCAATGTACAATTGTATGTTGCATCTTTGAGGGTCGGTAAACCTGACAATCTATTTATACGCACAGACAATGGACAGCGAAGACTGTTGTATATTCACAAGTTTTACGTAGTTAATTTGTATTGTATCTATCTATCTATCTATCTATATAAAAACGAGTTGTGTGTATGCATTTTTGTTTGTTTGTAAAAAGAGCGTTTGCATATGACGTCATTATTAGTACATACGGCTTTGTATATGGACAGACAATGGGAAAGCCAAGAATGTTGTATATTCGCAATTTTTACGTAGTTTGAAACACATATATAAATCTATCTATATTCACAGGTGGGACACAGGGACACAACTACAATGGCGCGTAACTAATATGGCGCGTAATGACTTACGCGCGCGGGGGGGCTTGGGGCGGGCGCGAAGCGCCCCCACCAACTAGGTGTTGGGGTGGCGCGAAGCGCCACCCCAACAGCTAGTATATATATATATATATATATATATATATATATATATATATATATATATATATATGTATATATATGTATATATATATATATATATATATATATATAATATATATATATATATATATATATATATATATATATATATATATATATATATATATATATATATATATATATATAGAACATGCAACATATAATTGTCCATGGTAAAAACAATCCGTATTCAGATCTATACCTTATTATTCTAGTGATGTGTCCTGGTCGTCATTTATATCCTGTGTCCCGGTCGTCATTTGTGTCCCGGTGTCCCAGTTTGTAATTTCTCTTTGAGTGTTCCGGTCGTCATTTATATTCCCTGTGTCTCGGTGTCCCGGTCGTCATTTGTGTCTATTCGATACGATCTATTCGATTTGTGTCTAATTTCTATTCGAACAATCCCTGTGTCCCGGTCGTCATTTATATATCCCGCCTGTGCCCCCGGCGTCCCCGTTGTAGTTGTGTCCCTGTGTTCCGGTCGTCATTTATATTCCCTGTGTTTCGGTCGTGATTTGTGTCCGGATGTCCCAGTCTGTAATTTCTCTTTGAGGTTCCCGGTCGTTATTTATATTCCCTGTGTCCCGGTCATCATTTGTGTCCCGGTATGTAATTTCATCAGTTGACAAACATGACGTCAGTCGACAAACAACTTCATGACGCATACAGCTCAATCCTTATAATGACGTCAGTCGACAAACATGACGTCACTCGACATACAAACATGACGTCACTCGACACACACACAGACAACTTATTTTTATATATATACTAGCTGTTGGGGTGGCGCTTCGCGCCACCCCAACACCTAGTTGCTGGGGCGCTTCGCGCCCCCCCAAGCCCCCATGCGCGCGTAAGTCGTTACGCGCCATATTAGTTACGCGCCATTGTAGTTGTGTCCCTGTGTCCCACCTAAGAATATAGATAGATTTATATATGTGTTTCAAATTACGTAAAAATTGCGAATATACAACATTCTTGGCTTTCTCATTGTCTGTCCATATACAAAGCCGTATGTACTAATAATGACGTCATATGCAAACGCTCTTTTTACAAACAAACAAACATGCATACACAAAACTCGTTTTTATATAGATAGATAGATAGATAGATACAAAACAAATTAACTGCGTAAAACTTGCGAATATACAACATTCTTCGCTGTCCAATTGTCGCTGCATATAAATAGATTGTCAGGTTTACCGACCCTTGAACATGCAACGTACAATTGTCCATGGGAAAAACAATCAGTATTAAGATCTATACCACATTTTTCTAATGATTGACCTTGAGCTTTGTTAATGGTGATTGCAAATGCTAATCGAATTGGGAATTGCAATCTTTAAAATTGAAAAGGCAGATCCGTTGGAATCATGGGAATGCAAGGAATAAGAACAGCCTCACCCTCAAAAGGCCCTGTCAAGATTGTGGCCTCTATTAGGTTTTCCATTGTTTTTTTTACGGCAAGTCGAGTGCCATTGCAAAGCTTTGGTGGGTTTATATTTCTTAAAAGTATTATTGGTACGCCTATTTTTAGTTGTAGCACGTGTGGTGGAAACCCTGAAAGATCTATGGAATTTAAAAATTCAGATGGATAATTAACCGCTTCATTTGGTTCCAAAACTGTGTCGACTGACTTGTAAAGGACTGCCTGGTCTCGAATCTTGGTCAAAACAATATTGTTGATTTCGTGGACGTCTATATTTTTGGGTGCGAGAATCGCTCTTTCACTTAGCCATTTATTATTTTTATAATTTTTTAGAATATTCGGAAATACTTTTTCAATCAATTCATTTTTGGACGTCACTAAATTACAGAAATCAGCAGGTAGTTGTATACGTCCTGAAATTGAGTCTACTGGGAGCTTTCCGTTTCCAATTGTCAGCAATTGATCTGAAAATGTTTGACCAGAGTCATCGTTTTGCAATCGGACACGCATATTTGTAGTTAATTTTAATATTTTTACGTGTGCCCATAAATTAGAATTTTTCAGGCAAGCATTCATTCGTCTTCAATGGCTCTGGTGGTGCAGCCAATAGAGGAAGTTTCACTTTTCTTGAGGCGCAACACATTCCCATTGTTTCACCATTGAATTTCAAGGCCTTGCAATAGGGACAAATTTTAGACATTGTCCCGATTTGAACACATCTACTCAAGCTATAATCATCGACTATGTTGTACCTGAATGCCAGGCGATAACTTTCAGGTTGCTCTGATTCCTCGGCACGCTTTCTTTTCTTACTTTCTGTATCAGCAGCAAGCCTGATTTCTTGCTGTTTTTGTGATTCCTCGGCACGCTTTCTTTTCTTACTTTCTCTATCAGCAGCAAGCCTGATTTCTTGCTGTTCTTGTAATTCCTCGGCACGCCTTCTTTTTTCACTTTCTCTTTTAGCAGCAAGTCTGCTTCCGCGTTGCTCTGGTAGTTCCTCGGCACGCTTTCTGTTCTTTTTTTCTCTATCAGCCTCAAGCCTGTTTCCTTGCTGTTCTTTTGATTCCTCGGCACGCTTTCTGTTCTTTCTTTCTCTATCAGCCTCAAGCCTGTTTCCTTGCTGTTCTTTTGATTCCTCGGCACGCTTTCTGTTCTTTCTTTCTCTATCAGCCTCAAGCCTGTTTCCTTGCTGTTCTTTTGATTCCTCGGCACGCTTTCTTTTCTGACTTTCTCTATCAGCAGCAAGTTTTTGGCATAGACTCTTTGAGCATCTTCATCGGCTTTTGCCATGGTAAGTTCATCAGTCATTGTAAACTTAAACATTAATAGATTTCTACGTGAACATATGTCTTAAATATCTTGAATGACGTCACCGTCAAAGTAAAAATGACGACAACTAATTTCATGACGTCAGTCAACACAGAAACATGACGTCACCTGATCCACAGACAGACACACAGACAGACAACTTATTATTATATATATAGATTTCAGCGGAAATCACATCATCAATTTCGTTCGAAGTAATTTTTTTATGTAGCCAGATTAGTATATGTGCGTGTGGCAAACCTCGTTTTTACCATTCCACTGAGTACATCCAGCATCGCACTGACCCAAACACTTCAAGTTTTACTATGTAGTTTATTAGTGGTTTCAACTTTTGCCGGAAGACACGGGCCGTAATGTCATGCCTATGAACCGCCGATTGTCCTTGAAGTAAAAGCTGCTGTATCTCGTCCCAAGATTGATTACATGTAAATGTAATAAATAAATCTGGACGACCATAGAGACGAACATACGCAATAGCATCTTGAGCATATTCATGCATATGACGGGGACTGCCAGCATATGACGAAGGTAAAATTATTAATCTTCCAACGTTTGTGGTATTACCGTCATTTATAACTGCATCTCGCAAATGAATGTATTGTTCAGAGCGGAGCTTGGTCTGATTCAGACGGATATATAGCAAACGTTCTGATTCAATTTTAGCATACATATCAACGACAAATTAATGAAACCATTCACGGAATTTTAAAATATAATTTTCTTCATCCTGCCGAATCATTAGTCTATAGGAATAATAATGCATTGCACTGCATTTCTTATTCATTTCTTTGTTATTGGCTGGATTCATCAATTTAATATTAAAGTGATAGCCGCTGGCTCCATCCCAAAAAATGATAGGATATTGTAGGGCATCGTAGCATCGATGAGTTTCAGCAATTCTTAACAACTGAGCGTTTCGCTAATGAAGAATAATATCTCGAGGTAAAAACTGATCACCGACCATAACGATTGCCACTTCGTCGATAGTTGTAGCATTGTATCTACGCACATGTTGGCCAGGAGGCGTTTTGTCAGCGGAAATAACAATTTTATGCGTATCAGTAGGCATCAAATCGATGGCTGTTTTGAACAGACGCACTAAATTATTATTTTCGTGGAAAAGATGTTGCAATTGGGAAACGATTGTCCTTTCAACGTTGGGAGAAATTTCGCAACGTGCATTCAATTCAGAATTTCTATCACTGATGAAGTACAATTGTAAAAATTTATGATTCTCGCCTGAGAATGGTAGAAGGGACCCTGTTCTATGATAAATTTGCCCACAAAAGAAGAAAAAAACTAAAAAAGGTAAAAACTAAAAAAAACTAAAAAGAATATATATATATATATTTATATATATCATCTTTTCCACAAAAATAATAATTTAGTGCTTCTGCTTAAAAACAGCAATCGAATTGACGCCTCCTGATACGCAATTATCAACAAAGTGGCAATCGTTGTGGTCGGTGATCAGTTCTTACCTCGAGATAATATTCTTTATAGGCGAAACAATCAGTTGACAAGAATTGCTTAAACTAATCGATGCTACGATGCCCTACAATATCCTGACGAATATAAATGACGCCCGGGACACTCAAATAGAAATCACAGACTGGGACACCGGGACACAAATGACGACGGGGACACAGGGAATATAAATGACGACCCGGACACAGGGACACAACTACAACGGGGACGCCGGGGGGCACAGGGGGATATATAAATGACGACGGCAACAAAGGAAATGGTCGATTAGCAATCACCATCAACAAAGCTCAAGGGCAATCAATAGAATCATGAGGTATAGATCTGAATACGGATTGTTTTCCCATGGACCATTATGCGTTGCATGTTCAAGAGTCGGTAAACCTGACAATCTATTTATATGCACAGACGATGGGACAGCAAAGAATGTTGTATATTCGCAAGTTTTACGTAGTTAAAAACATATATATATATATATATATATATATATATATATATATATATATATATATATATATATATATATATATATATTCACAGATGGGACATAGGGACACAACTACAATGGCGCGTAACTAATATGGCGCGTAACGACTTACGCGTGCGGGGGGGCTTGGGGGGCGCGAAGCACCCCCACCAACTAGGTGTTGGGGTGGCGCGAAGCGCCACCCCAACAGCTAGTATATATATATATATATATATATATATATATATATATATATATATATATATATATATATATATATATATATATATATATCTATATATATAAAAATAAGTTGTCTGTGGATGGATGGATGGATGGATGTGTGGATGGATGTGTCAGGTGACGTCACCTGAAAAAACTGGATTAGGTGACGTCAAAACTGAAAAAACTAAAAAAAGGCAAAAACTACAAAAAAAACTAAAAACTAATAAAAAAAAATAAAAAAGCTAAAAAACTAAAAAAAACTATAAAGGTAAAAACCAATAAAAAACTAAAAAAAAACTGAAAAAACTAAAAAAAGGCAAAAACTACAAAAAAAAACTAAAAACTAATAAAAAAAGTAAAAAAGCTAAAAAACTAAAAAAACTAAAAAAACTAAAAAAAGGTAAAAAACTAAAAAAAATAAAAAATAAAAAAAAACTAAAAAAAAGGAAAAAACTGAAAAATAAGCTAAAATAAAGGTAAAAACCAATAAAAAACTAAAAAAAAAAAAGGAAAAAACTAATAAATGACGACACTCAAAGAGAAAGCGACCAGGACAAAAAACTAAAAAAAAAGGCAAAAACTACAAAAAAACTAAAAACTAATAAAAAAAATAAAAAAGCTAAAAAACTAAAAAAACTAAAAAAAGGTAAAAAACTAAAAAAACTAAAAACTAAAAAAAAACTAAAAAAGGTAAAAACTAAAAGAACTAAAAAAGAAAAAAATAAATGACGACACTCAAAGAGAAAGCGACCAGGACAAAAGGAATGTTCGATTAGCAATCAACAAAGCACCGGGACACAGGGAGTATAAATGACGACCAGGACACAAGTAAAAAAAAAAATTAACAAAACTAAAAAGAAGGTAAAAACTACAAAAAAACTAAAAAGAAAAAAAAACTAAAAACTAATAAAAAAACTAAAAAATCTAAAAATCTAAATAAACTAAAAAAGAAAAAAAAAGGAAAAAAATAAAGGAGAAAAACAAAACTAAAAAACGAATGTATATACAGACCGGTACACCGGGATACAAATGACGACCGGGACACAGGGAATATAAATAACGACCGGGACACAGGGACACAACTACAACGGGGACACCGGGGGAAACAGGGGGATATAAATGACGACCGGGACAAAAAAACTAAAAAGAAATAAAAACTAAAAACTAATAAAAAAAACTAAAAAATCTAAAAATCTAAATAAGCTAAAAAAGAAAAAAAAAGGAAAAAAATAAAGGAGAAAAACAAAACTAAAAAACGAATGTATATACAGACCGGGACACCGGGATACAAATGATGACCGGGACCCGGGACACAGGGAATATAAATGACGACCGGGACACAGGGACACAACTACAACGGGGACACCGGGGGAAACAGGGGGATAACCTGACAATCTATTTATATGCAAAGACAATGGGACAGCAAAGAATGTTGTATATTCGCAAGTTTTACGTAGTTAAAACCATATATATATATATATATCTATATTCACAGGTGGGACATAGGGACACAACTACAATGGCGCGTAACTATTATGGCGCGTAACGACTTACGCGCGCGGGGGGGCTTGGGGGGGGCGCGAAGCGCCCCCACCAACTAGGTGTTGGGGTGGCGCGAAGCGCCACCCCAACAGCTAGTATATATATATATATATATATATATATATATGTATATATATAAAAATAAGTTGTCTGTGTGTGTGTGGGTCTGTCTGTCGGGTGACGTCATGTTTGTGTGTCGACTGACGTCATGTTTTCAACTGACGAAATTACAGACCGGGACATCGGGACACAAATGACGACCGGGACACCGGCACATAGGGAATATAAATGACGACACTCAAAGAGAAAGCGACCGGGACAAAAGGAATGTTCGATTAGCAATCACCATCAACAAAGCACCGGGACACAAATGACGACCGGGACACAGGGAGTACCGGGATACAAATGACGACCGGGACACAGGGAATATAAATGACGACCGGGACACAGGGACACAACTACAACGGGGACGCCCGGGGGCACAGGGGGATATAAATGACGACCGGGACACAAGGAATATAAATGACGCCCGGGACACTCAAAGAGAAATCACAGACTGGGACACCGGGGCACAAATGACGACCGGGGCACAGGGAATATAAATGACGACCGGGACACAGGGACACAACTACAAAGGGGGTGCCGGGGGGGCACAGAGGGATATATAAATGACAACGGGGACACAGGGAATGTTCGATTAGCAGTCACCATCAACAAAGCTCAAGGGCAATCATTAGAATCATGAGGTATAACTAAAAAACTAAAAAAAGGTAAAAAACTAAAAACTAAAAAAAGACCAATTCAAAAACGTATGTATATACAGACCGGGACACCGGGACAAAAATGACGACCGGGACACAGGGGATATAAATGACGACCGGGACACTCAAAGAGAAATTACAGACTGGGATACCGGGACACAAATGACGACCGGGACAAAGGGAATATAAATGATGACCGGGACACAGGGACACAACTACAATGAGGACGCCGGAGGGCACAGGGGGATATATAAATGACGACGGCGACACAGGGAATGTAGTGCATCTGGAATGTTTGTCGGTGGTGGCCTCCCAGTTTTTCCTGAATTGCGTAGAAAATCTTCTCTTTCTATCCAGACAAGGATACTTACTTCGGATGATCCCCTCAATTTAATGCTTTCTGAGCTGCTTTTTCGCCTCTCTCTGCCACTTTGGCTGACTTGGTGTAGTATGATTTACACAAAACAATTTTGACATGTGCAAATGTACTATTGTTCTTTGAATGAACTATTTTTTTGCTGATGGTTTTTGTGTGTGTGTTTGATTTGTCTGTTTTTGTCCTATTTTATTGTTGTTGTTTGTTTTTTTTGTAAGTGGCCCTAGTTGGTCTCAAATTTAATAAATAGCTTAAGACCTGTTAAACTGAAGTGTCTTGGAAAAATTTTACTAAGTTGCAAAGCTCCAGAACCAGTAATCACGCATTATGCAAATAAGCACGAGCGCATGTGTTCTGGCTACTTGAATGTCAAATCAGTAGAAGATATTTTGGCTACTGTGGCCCTATGTAACAACAAAATGATAGATCCTAATAATCAACTGAATTTTAGGCTAGCTTTTGTAGCGGCAAGGGCTTGAAGCAGTATTAGATTCAAGCTATTTTTTTTTTGTTTTCGTCACCTGTTTGGTAAAAGAAAATTGTTGAGGTTATTTTTAGTGCAATTTGTTCACATTTTCCCGAAGTAGAAACGTAAGCTATCCTTTTCTTAACTGTGAAGCGCTAAAGTCTAAGTCAATTTCTGGATATTAACCGTGTTAATCAAATTTACATTAACTTTTTTGTAAGACCTGTTATATAGTAATTGCTGCACACAGCAAAGCAGAGAACATAAAACAGAGAAAAGGATAGCGAAAAACTGACTGAAAAACAAACATCAGTATACAACGAATAACAAATAATGAAAACAAAAAAGAAAATAGCACACTTTATATGAAATAAATGAAACTGCACTTTTGTACACAACGAATAATAGCAGATTCATGACTTATCTATAATCAAAATCTTGACTCTATGCATGATTTACTAAACCAGGATTGATTTGCTGCTATTCTATGCTAATCTCAATTTAATTTAAAAAAAGGAAACGCTGCACTAGAAGCAGGCTTAATTCATGACCAGCTAGTTCTTGTTGTGTGCAAAACCTATGCCCCTTTTCTTTTCAGTAGGAATGACCCAGTTTCTCATTATTTAAATAAAATCGTTCCCTGAATAGAAGAGAAGGGACATGTAATAACCCAGTACCAAAGTTTGCAACAAAATGACACAGAATATGAAAAGTACATTTCTGTGATCGAAATGTATATCATTCAGGAAGCGAAGTTGTGACTCAATAGAATTCGGTAAAATAAAAAATGATCTATTTCTGAGAAAGTTTACAAAATAGCCCAGAAATTACGAAATACATTTCTTTGAGTCAAATGTATACCATTCAACCAGAGAAGCACAGTTATTTCTTTCCGTATTGATTTTGTCGTAAAAACTGACTATTCCCATGACAAATTCATAAAATCAGCTATTAAGAGAGCTTTTCCCCACCAAAAATTGTTTCTAGTTTCACTCTTAGGCTCTGTCACACTATGCTCTACATGACTGGGACTGTGTTACTCAGCAAGGGTTTAAAGTACTATTCTACAGGACTTAGATAGGATGGCTTTTTAAAACCGTTCTAGCTAAATGGTTGGCCCCCTGGGTCGGGAATTCTTTGTCCGAAAGGCACTGTTCTGATTCCTGGTGTGGCCGGTTATTTGGTTTGGGACGGGGATAAGTGGCATGACTCAAGTCAGCCAGATTTGACCAAGCTCTAAATGGGTACCTGGGTAAATCTGGGGAAGGTGAACAGGAAAGGTGTTTGAAAGCACAGGATGGCTTGCTTTCAAACCCCCATTGCACTTTCTGGCTGAAGGCCACGAAACGGAGATCAGCACAACTGGTTTGGACTTAAAGGGTCTAGTGCCATCATGCTTACTACTTTTTCACTATATTTTGCAGCCCGTTGGCTTGGTGGTTTGGCTGACTCGCAACTCAGTCAAAGTTGGTCTGTTGTTAGAGAGCCTGAAAACACTATTTAAATAGAAATACAGAATAAGAAGTATTTATGTTCAAGAGTGCCTATAAAATGGAGGTCAAATAGAACAAGCTTTATAGGATAGAAAATAAAAATCATACAGATTTTGATCCATTACGTTTCGACGGTTAATGAGCTGCATGAGTTTTGCAGCAAACTGAAATGAAAGGACACTTTTTTTAGGAGATTAATCATGTAGTTGTATTCCAAGAATTCTCCGAATAAAATTATGCTCAAACAGCTTAAGTTTACTCCCATGTTAAATCTTCACCAATCATATTTTTGCATCTGTAGGCAAAAAATGTGTGGACTATTTTTTAAAAATCAATTCATTTGGTTTATTTTTATTTGTCAATAATGTATTCTATTATTATTATTTATTTTATTAAATACTAGCTGTTGGGGTGGTGCTTCAAGACACCCCAACACCTAGTTGGTGGGGGCACTTTGCGCCCCCCAAGCCCCGCCCCCCGCGCGCGTAAGTCGTTACGCGCCATATTAGTTACGTGCCATTGTAGTTGTGTCCCTTTGTCCCACCTGTGAATGTATATATAAATATATATATATATATATATATATATATATATATATATATATATATAATATATATATATATATATATATATATATATATATATATATATATACATATATATATATATATATATATATATATATATGTATATATATATATATATATAAATATAAATATATATATATATATATAATATATATATATATATATATATATATATATATATATATATATATATATGTTTTTAACTACGTACATATAAATAGATTGTCAGGTTTACCTACTCTTGAACATGCAACATATAATTGTCCATGGGAAAAACAATCCGTATTCAGATCTATACCTCATTATTCTAATGATTGCCCTTGAGCTTTGTTGATGGTGATTGCTAATCAAACATTCCCTGTGTCCCCATCGTCATTTATATATCCCCCTGTGCCCCCCGGCGTCCCCGTTGTAATTGTGTCCCTGTGTCCCAGTCGTCATTTATAGTTGACAAACATGACGTCAGTCGACACACAAACGTGACGTCAATCGACACACACGTCCCAGTCGTCATTTGTATAACGGTGTTCCAGTCTGTAATTTCTCTTTGAGTGTCCCGGTCGTCATTTATATTCCCTGTGTCCCGGTCTGTATATACATTCGTTTTTGAATTGGTATATGATGAAATAAATTTTTAATTTTTTTCCTTTTCTTCTTTTCAATTTTTTTTTTGTTTTTACCTTTTTTCTAGCTTTTTAGTTTTTTTTCTTTTTTCTTTTTAGTTTTTTTTGTAGTTTTTACCTTTTTTAGTCTTTTTTATTTTTATTTTTTTTAGTTTTCTTTTTCTCGTTTATTTTTCAGTTTTTTCCCTTTTTTTAGTGTTTTTTTCTTGTTCAGTTTTTAGTTTTTTTTTTAGTTTTTTTTTCTTTTTAGTTTTTTTGCTGTTTTTACCCTTTTTTTAGTTTTTTTAGTTTTTTTTCTTTTTTAGCTTAGTTTTTTACCTCTTTTTTAGTTTTTTTAGTTTTTTAGCTTTTTTAGTTTTTTTAGTAGTTTTTACCTGTTTTTTAGTTATTTTTTTTAGTTTTTCCCTTTTTTAGTTTTTTTTCTTCTTTTGTATTAATGCTAAAGCCAAGGTTCGAACCTGGAACCTCTCGGACCTAGAACCTGGAACAAAACGCTTTACCAACTCAGATACTTGTGCTTGAATACATTTACCATTTTTAGTTTGTTTGTTTTTTTTAGTTTTCTTTTTCTCCTTTATTTGTCAGTTTTTTTCCTTTTTTTAGTTTTTTTCTTTTTCAGTTTTTAGTTTTTTTTAGTTTTTTTAGTTTTTTTATTAGTTTTTAGTGTTTTTTTTCTTTTTAGTTTTTTTTGTAGTTTTTACCTTTTTTTATTTTTTTTTACTTTTTTAGTTTTTAGTTTTTTACCCTTTTTTAGTTTTTTAGCTTTTTTAGCTTTTTTAGTATTTTCTTTTTAGTTTTTTTTTGTAGTAATTATCTTTTTTAGTTTTTTTCTTTTGTATTAATGCTAAAGCCAAGGTTCGAACCTGGAACCTCTCGGACCTAGAACCTGGAACATAACGCTTTACCAACTTAGCTACTGTATTTGTATTTGTATCGGATTAACGACGCTTCTTGACTACTAAGGTCCCTGCGTCGGCCCTGTAGTAAATTCCTGCAACATGGTTTGATCTCTGGGTCCCGTATTACCACGCTAAGGTCAAACCCACTGCGCCAACACAGGTAGTTATATAACTGAGCTACTTCGGCTTGAATACATTCGTTTTTGAATTTGTATGTGATGAAATAATTCAGACGTCGTATGCGGACAGTGACGTCACTCAACAGACACACAGACAAACAGACAACTTATTTTTATATATATAAGATATATATATACTAGCTGTTGGGGTGGCGCTTCGCGCCACCCCAACACCTAGTTGGTGGGGGCGCTTCGCGCCCCCCCCAAGCCCCCCCGCGCGCGTAAGTCGTTACGCGCCATAATAGTTACGCGCCATTGTAGTTGTGTCCCTATGTCCCACCTGTGAATATAGATATATATATATATATATGGTTTTAACTACGTAAAACTTGCGAATATACAACATTCTTTGCTGTCCCATTGTCTTTGCATATAAATAGATTGTCAGGTTATCCCCCTGTTTCCCCCGGTGTCCCCGTTGTAGTTGTGTCCCTGTGTCCCGGTCGTTATTTATATTCCCTGTGTCCCGGTCGTCATTTGTATCCCGGTGTACCGGTCTGTATATACATTCGTTTTTTAGTTTTGTTTTTCTCCTTTATTTTTTTCCTTTTTTTTTCTTTTTTAGTTTATTTAGATTTTTAGATTTTTTAGTTTTTTTATTAGTTTTTAGTTTTTTTTTTCTTTTTAGTTTTTTTGTAGTTTTTACCTTCTTTTTAGTTTTGTTAATTTTTTTTTTTACTTGTGTCCTGGTCGTCATTTATACTCCCTGTGTCCCGGTGCTTTGTTGATTGCTAATCGAACATTCCTTTTGTCCTGGTCGCTTTCTCTTTGAGTGTCGTCATTTATTTTTTTCTTTTTAGTTCTTTTAGTTTTTACCTTTTTTAGTTTTTTTTTAGTTTTTAGTTTTTTTAGTTTTTTACCTTTTTTTAGTTTTTTTAGTTTTTTAGCTTTTTTATTTTTTTTATTAGTTTTTAGTTTTTTTGTAGTTTTTGCCTTTTTTTTTAGTTTTTTGTCCTGGTCGCTTTCTCTTTGAGTGTCGTCATTTATTAGTTTTTTCCTTTTTTTTTTAGTTTTTTATTGGTTTTTACCTTTATTTTAGCTTATTTTTCAGTTTTTTCCTTTTTTTTAGTTTTTTTTTATTTTTTATTTTTTTAGTTTTTTACCTTTTTTTAGTTTTTTTAGTTTTTTTAGTTTTTTAGCTTTTTTACTTTTTTTATTAGTTTTTAGTTTTTTTTTGTAGTTTTTGCCTTTTTTTAGTTTTTTCAGTTTTTTTTTTAGTTTTTTATTGGTTTTTACCTTTATAGTTTTTTTAGTTTTTTAGCTTTTTTATTTTTTTTATTAGTTTTTAGTTTTTTTTGTAGTTTTTGCCTTTTTTAGTTTTTTCAGTTTTGACGTCACCTAATCCAGTTTTTTCAGGTGACGTCACCTGACACATCCATCCACACATCCATCCACACATCCACAGACAGACAACTTATTTTTATATATATAGATAGATATATATAGATAGATATACTAGCTGTTGGGGTGGCGCTTCGCGCCGCCCCAACACCTAGTTGGTGGGGGCGCTTCGTGCCCCCCCCCCCCCCCAAGCCCCCCGCGCGCATAAGTCGTTACGCGCCATATTAGTTACGCGCCATTGTAGTTGTGTCCCACCTGAGAATATAGATATATATATATATATATATATATATATATATATATATATATATATATATATATATATATATATATATATATATATATGTTTTGAACTACGTAAAACTTGCGAATATAAAACATTCTTCGCTGTCCCATTGTCTGTACATATAAATAGATTGTCAGGTTTACCGACTCTTGAACATGCAACATATAATTTTCCATGGGTAAAACAATCTGTATTCAGATCTATACCTCATTATTCTAATGATTGCCCTTGAGCTTTGTTGATGGTGATTGCTAATCAAACATTCCCTGTGTCCCCATCGTCATTTATATATCCCCCTGTGCCCCCCGGCATCCCCGTTGTAGTTTTGTCCCTATGTCCCAGTCGTCATTTATAGTCGACAAACATGACGTCAGTCAACACACAAACATGACCTCAGTCGACACACAAGTCCCAGTCGTCATTTGTGTCCCGGTGTCCCAGTCTGTAATTTCTCTTTGAGTGTCCCAGTCGTCATTTATATTCCCTGTGTCCCGGTCTGTTTATATATTCGTTTTTGAATCGGTATATGATAAAATAAATTTTTTATTTTTTTCCTTTTTTCATTTTAGTTTTTTTTGGTTTTTACCTAGTTTTTAGCTTTTTAGTTTTTTTCTTTTTTCTTTTTAGTTTTTTTTGTAGTTTTATACCCTTTTATAGTTTTTTTTTTATTTTTATTTTGTTAGTTTTCTTTTTCTCCTTTATTTTTCAGTTTTTTTCCTTCTTTTAGTTTTTTTTCTTTTTCAGTTTTTAGTTTTTTTATTAGTTTTTTTTTTTTTCTCTTTTTAGTTTTTTTTACTGTTTTTACCCTTTTTTTAGTTTTTTTTAGTTTTTAGTTTTTTACCTTTTTTAGTTTTTTTTAGTTTTTCAGCTTTTTTAGTTTTTTAGTAGTTTTACCTGTATTTTAGCTTTTTTTTGTTTTTTTTTTTCTTTTTTAGTTTTTTTTCTTCTTTTGTATTAATGCTAAAGCCAAAGTTCGAACCTGGAACCTCTCGGACCTAGAACCTGGAACATAACGCTTTACCAACTCACCTACTTCGGCTTGAATACATTTACCTTTTTATTTTTTTTTTATTTTTTTTTCTTTTTCAGTTTTTAGTTTTTTAGTTTTTTTTATTAGAATTTTAGTTTTTTTCTTTTTAGTTTTTTTTGTAGTTTTTACCTTTTTCAGTTTTTTTTACTTTTTTAGTTTTTAGTTTTTTACCCTTTTTTAGTTTTTTTTAGTTTTTTAGCTTTTTTAGTTTTTTTAGTATTTTCTTTTTAGTTTGTTTGTAGTTTTTATCTTTTTTATTTTTTTTTCTTCTTTTGTATTAATGCTAAAGCCAAGGTTCGAACCTGGAACCTCTCGGACGTAGAACCTGGAACATAACGCTTTACCAACTGAGCTACTGTATATGTATTTGAATCGGATTAACGACGCTTCTTGTATATATATACTAGCTGTTGGGGTGGCGCTTCGCGCCACCCCAACACCTAGTTGGTGGGGGCACTTCGCGCCCCCCAAGCCCCCCGCGCGCGTAAGTCGTTACGCGCCATATTGATTACGCGCCATTGTAGTTGTGTCCCTGTGTCCCACCTGTGAATATAGATAGATATAAATATATTTTTAACTACGTAAAACTTGTGAATATACAACATTCTTGGCTGTCCCATTGTCTGTGTATATAAATAGATTGTCAGGTTTACCGACTCTTTAACATGCAACATATAATTGTCCATGGGAAAAACAATCTGTATTCAGATCTATACCTTATCATTCTAATGATTGCCCTTGAGCTTTGTTGATGTTGATTGCTAATCGAACATTCCCTGTGTCCCCGTCGTCATTTATATAACTCCCCTTTGCCCCCGGCGTCCCCGTTGTTGTTGTTTCCCTGTGTCCCTGATTGCTAATCGAACATTCCTTGTGTCCTGGTCGCTTTCTCTTTGAGTGTCCGGTCGTCATTTATATTCCCTATTGTGTCCCTGTGTCCCACCTGTAAATATATATATATATTATATATATATATATATATATATATATATATATATATATATATATATATATATATATATATATATATATATATATATATATATATATATATATATATATATATATATATATATATATATATATATATATATATATATATATATATATATATATATATATATATATATATATATATATATATATATATATATATTTATATATTTAACTACGTAAAACTTGCGAATATACAAAATTCTTGGCTGTCCCATTGTCTGTGCATATAAATAGATTGTCAGGTTTACCGACTCTTGAACATGCAACATATAATTTTCCATGGGTAAAACAATCTGTATTCAGATCTATACCTCATTATTCTAATGATTGCCCTTGAGCTTTGTTGATGGTGATTGCTAATCGAACATTCCCTGTGTCCCCGTCGTCATTTATATATCCCCCTGTGCCCCCCGGCGTCCCCATTGTTGTTGTTTCCCTGTGTCCCGGTCGTCATTTGTGTGTCCTGGTCGTCATTTGTATTCCCTGTGTCCCGGTCGTCATTTGTGTCCCGGTGCTTTGTTGATGGTGATTGCTAATCGAACATTCCTTGTGTCCCGGTCGTCATTTATATTCCCCATGTCCCGGTGTCCCGGTCGTCATTTGTGTCCCGATGTCCCGGTCTTTAATTTCGTTAGTCGACAAAGATGACGTCAGTCGACACACAAACATGACGTCACTCGACACACACACAGACAACTTATTTTTATATATGTACTAGCTGTTGGGGTGGCGCTTCGCGCCACCCCAACACCTAGTTGGTGGGGCGCTTCGCGCCCCCCCAAGCCCCCCTGCGCGCGTAAGTCGTTACGCGCCATATTAGTTACGCGCCATTGTAGTTGTGTCCCTGTGTCCCACCTGTGAATATAGATATATTTATATATGTGTTTCAAACTACGCAAAAATTGCGAATATACAACATTCTTGGCTTTCCCACTACTGGGAGCTTTCCGTTTCCAATTGCCAGCAATTGATCTGAAAATGTTTGACCAGAGTCATCGTTACACAGACAGACAACTTATTTTAATATATATAGAACATATATATATATATATATATATATATATATATATATATATATATATATATATATATATATATATATATATATATATATAAATATATATATATATATTTTCTTTTTAGTTTTTTTGTAGTTTTTATCTTTTTTAGTTTTTTCTTCTTTTGTATTAATGCTAAAGCCAAGGTCCAAACCTGAGCCTCTCGGACCTAGAACCTGAAACATAACGCTTTACCAACTCAGCTACTTCGGCTTGAATACATTCGTTTTGAGCAGCTTCCTCGGGTGTTGCCATTGTAGGTTCTTCAGTCATTTTACAATTAGAAATTTCTCTTTCAACGGTCTTCTTACAATTAAAAATTTGTCTTTGAACGATATTCTTAAATGCCTGTGTCCTAGTCGTCATTTATATTCCCTGTGTCCCGGTCGTCATTTGTGTCCCGGTATCCCAGTCTGTAATTTCTCTTTGAGTGTCCCGGTCGTTATTTATATTCCCTCTGTCCCGGTCGTCATTTGTGTCCCGGTCTGTAATTTCTCTTTGAGTGTTTTTTCTTTTAGTATTTTTTAGTTTTTTACATTTTTTCTTTTTTCAGTTTCTTTTTCTTCTTTATTTTTCAGCGTGTCCTGGTCGTCATTTATATTCCCTATGTCCCGGTCGTCATGTTTTTTTGATTTTTTTTTTTCAGTTTTCTTTTTCTTCTTTATTTTTCAGCTTCACTATGAAATACATATCGCCGAACCTTCGTTTTTTTAACTAAAATCTGGTAGGCATTGATGACCTTATCCAAGTCAAAATCCCAAACCCAATCATCATCGCTATCATTTTCAGTTTTGATATGTTTTGACTCTCGCTGTCCAGGTGGAACTTCATCTAACTGCGCGGTTTTGCGTTCTTTAGCCTCAAGCCTGTTTCCTTGCTGTTCTTTTGATTCCTCGGCACGCTTTCTTTTCTGACTTTCTCTATCAGCAGCAAGTTTTTTGGCATAGACTCTTTGAGCATCTTCATCGGCTTTTGCCATTGTAAGTTCATCAGTCATTTTAAACTTAAACATTAGTAGATTTCTACGTGAACATATATGTCTGAAATATCTTTAATGACGTCACCGACATAGCAAAAAAGACGACAACTAACTTCATGACGTCAGTCGACACAGTAACATGACGTCACCTGATCCACAGACAGACAACTTATTTTTGTATATATAGATATAGATATATAATAGACTAGCTGTTAGGGTGGCGCTTCGCGCCACCCCAACACCTAGTTGGTGGGGCGCTTCGCGCCCCCCCAAGCCCCCCCGCGCGCGTAAGTCGTTACGCGCCATATTAGTTACGCGCCATTGTAGTTGTGTCCCTGTGTCCCACCTGTGAATATAGATAGATTTATATATGTGTTTCAAACTACGTAAAAAGTGCGAATATACAACATTCTTGGCTTTCCCACTACTGGGAGCTTTCCGTTTCCAATTGCCAGCAATTGATCTGAAAATGTTTGACCAGAGTCATCGTTACACAGACAGACAACTTATTTTCATATATATAGAAGATATATATATATATATATATATATATATATATATATATATATATATATATATATATATATATATATATATATATATATATATATATATATATATATATATATATATATATATATATATGTATATATATATATATATATATATATATATATATATATATATACTAGCTGTTGGGGTGGCGCTTCGCGCCACCCCAACACCTAGTTGGTGGGGCGCTTCGCGCCCCCCAAGCCCCCCCGCGCGCGTAAGTCGTTACGCGCCATATTAGTTACGCGCCATTGTAGTTGTTTCCCTGTGTCCCACCTGTGAATATAGATAGATTTATATATGTGTTTCAAACTACGTAAAAATTGCGAATATACAACATTCTTGGCTTTCCCATTGTCTGTCAATATACAAAGCCGTATGTACTAATAATGACGTCATATGCAAACGCTCTTTTTACAAACAAACAAACATGCATACACACAACTCGTTTTTATATAGATAGATAGATAGATAGATACAATACAAATTAACTACGTAAAACTTGTGAATATACAACAGTCTTCGCTGTCCCATTGTCTGTGTTGCAATCTTTTAAATTGAAAAAGCAGATCCGTTGGAATCATGGGAATGCGAGGAATAAGAACAGCCTCACCCTCATAAGGCCCTGTCAAGATTGTGGCCTCTATTAGGTTTTCCATTGTTTTTTTTTACGGCAAGTCGCGTGCCATTGCAAAGCTTTGGTGGGTTGATATTTCTTAAAAGTATTATTGGTACGCCTATTTTTAGTTGTAGCACGTGTGGTGGAAACCCTGAAGGATCTATGGAATTTAAAAATTCAGATGGATAATTAACCGCTTCATTTGGTT